>NC_057864.1:420518092-420685592 GCF_019393635.1 Dromiciops gliroides | reverse complement strand
CATAGTCCTGAGGGGAATAACTAAAATGCCTCTTGAAAGGAATGCACCATTTATTCAATTCTTTTTACACCTGCTTCATTACACCTGCACACACCAAGAGAAACAGGGCAGTGAAATGCAGTGAGCGCTGGGCAGGGAGCAATTTGACTCAGGGTTCTAGTCTCAGTTGTGTCGTTGATAGTCTTTGGCAAGTTATTGTATACCTCTCTTGCCCTTAGTTTGTGCTATCTATAAATTAAAGGGATTTGAGTAGATTATTCCTTAGGTCCTTCTTATCTTCATGTCTTCTTATGGATGTAGCAGGGGACTAGATTGGAGCATACATAGACTGGACTGGATATAGGAATTCGCCAACAGGGGACCCTCTCATGGAATACACTTGGAACTGAACCTTTACCCTCTCAACTTCAATGACCTGTGTCTTATATACATATTATGGTTAAATCGTGATGAGGGGCTAAGGTCCAAAAATAATTACAAAAGCTTAAAGCTGGAAAGGACTTCAATGGCTGTCTGGTCCAATGTGTACATAAATAGGAATTCTCTCTGTAACACCTCAGATAGCTGGTTGTCCAGTCTTTAGTTAAAGACATCCATTAATGAGGAACCCATGACCTTCTGAGGAAGCTCACTACACTTTGGCCTGGCTCTAATTGTTGGGAAGTTTTTCCATAGGTGAAACCAAAGTTTACCTCTTTGCTACTTCTACTCATTACATTCATTCTTCCTTTGGGGACCAACTGGAACAAATCCGTAGACCTTTTCCCCATGACAACCCTTCAGATACTTAATTCCCCTTGAGTCTTCTCTCCTTCAGTGTAAACAGGATCTGTTCCTAGGGTTGTTGGAACTTTACAGACTTTAGCTTAAAAGGAGGGATCTATCAGACATGAAAGAACTAGTCCAGTAAGGGGTCAAGTTCAAGAAAGACGGCTCAAAACAGAAGAATAGTCAGGCAATGTCTAGATTGTGGGAGGTCAGAGTTTTGGTAAACAGGGTTGGTAAACTATACTATATGACTTTGAGTAAGTCACTTCATCTTTCTGGGCTTCAGTTTCTGTATAAAAATGAGGGGGGTGGGCTTTGGACTCAATGTCCTCAAAGGTCCCTTCAAGCTCCAAACCTCTGATTCTATGTCTCTAGTCCAATGCTGAGAGAAACTCTGCTTTAAGATTTCAGCACTCATCTGCTGGACAAGTCACATGATCCATTAATTGCTAAGAATTGACCTGGGGAATTGGGTATGCAGGGTTTTGTACACCCCGTTGCACACTTCTCTTCAGGAGTCATAGTGGAGGAAATGGGGATATGAAGGTGTGTGGCCCAAGTTTTATTCCTTGCTATTTACTTTGTATTCTATTTCAAAAACATTTTTTTAAAAAAATGTTTGCATTCCCATGCTATTTAGTGATTGTTGGCTGGTCTAGAATTCAGAGAGAAAAGAATGGGGGCCTGGAGCTATAAATTTAAGTAGATGATGGAACTAAATAGGCTGTAATACCCCGAATGTAACATTTTAGAGATAGATAAGCAGACAATGTAAGCTGCTTTGTGAAAATATTGACATAACCTTACTTTACAGTGAAATTCATGCACTATTTTTTTTAGCAATAAGCAAAAATGAATCTAACAACAGAAGAGATATTCAAAGGAAAAAAGGAACATTTATTGTAAAAGGGAAAACTGAGTCCTAATTTAAGAAATTTGCTAATTTTTCTTCTCTTCTGTGGATGTTACTCAGTATTCATCCGGTAGTCAGAGTAGTAGTATGACATAATGCCAAAAGCACTATATTTGATAGCGGAAGACCTGGGTCCAAATAACAATGAAAATTAATAGTAATAATAGCTAAAATTTATAAAGCAGGCACTGTCCTATCCACTTTACAATTATTATCTCATTTGATCCTCATAACAACCTTGGGAGGTAGATGTTATCATTATTCTCACTTTACAGATGAGAAAAACAAGCAAATAGAGGTCAAGTGACTTGTACAGGGTCATATAGCTAGTAAGTATCTGAGGCCAGATTTCAACTCAGGTATTTGCCCTATTCTTTATTTGCTATCTCTGACCTTTAGTATGTAGTTTAGTATCTCTAAGTCTCAATGTCCTCATCTGTAACATGGAAGCACTGGATTTATAAGCCTACACCAAGCATGGGCTGAGTATACTGGGTTTTGCATGGCACATCTACACCATGCTGTATGCACACTGATGATTAGATTAGCTGGTATTTAAGGTATCTTCAAGCTCTATATCCTATTAATATTAAATTATTTCAATGGAAGCAAATCATTATCAAAAAGTCTAAGGTTTGTGCTTTGTATAATGTATTTAAAAACTGGAAATTGTATTAATACTGTTTTGGTTAAAATAAATAAGGTAAAATATTGATATAAACTTTACAATTCAATTAATAAAAAGGTATGACTCAGGAACTATGGAAATATTTAATTTTGTCTAAAATTACTTTTTCAATTTCAATGCAGTTAACATGGTTTTAATTACTTGTCAAAGCAAGATGCCTGGGAAAATCTCTATATAAATAAATTAAGACCATATGTTAAAGGCAGTCTCTTCAGATTTGGGCACATTTAGGTGGATGCTTCTGGATTTGCTTCAATTAAACTGTGTGTAGAATTTAGGGGAATAGTTATTCTAAAGAACCACATTTTCTGAAGTGTTGACTGCTTGCCCTTTAAGCAAAGGAAAACAAAGCAAAACAAAAAACGACTTTCTTTATTTGAACTTTTTTTTTTTTTGGATTTAACAAGCCAGTTCATGAAACACTTATTCAGTGCCTACTATTTGCAAAACACAGAGTGATACAAAGATAGAAATTATTCAATCCCTGTTCTTCATGAAGTTTCCAATCTTGTAGGGGACAGGAGATGCAAATAATTATAATACCAAAATAATCAAGTGTCTAGAAGTGTCATTGAGTTGGCAGAGTGGATAGAGTGCTGGACCCAAAGTCAGGAAGACTCATCTTTCTTTTTCTTTTGTGGGGCAATGAGGATTAAGTGACTTGCCCAGGGTCACACAGCTGGTAAGTGTCAAGTGTCTGAGGCTGGATTTGAACTCAGGACCTCCTGAATCCGGGGCCGGTGCTTTATCTACTGTACCACCTACCTGCCCCAAGACTCATCTTTCTAAGTTCAAATCTGAACTCAGATACTTATTAGCTGTGTGACCCTGGGCAAGTCACTTAACCCTGTTTGCCTCAGGTTCCTCATCTGTAAAATGAGCTGGAGAAGGAAATGGCCAACCAGCCTAGTATTTCTGCCAAGAAAACCCCAAATGGGGTCACAAAGAGCTGGGCATGACTGAAAAATGACTACACAACACCAGGACTAGGGGAGTTGAGAGAACAGAGTTCATTTCAATCTGGGGCAATCAGCAAAGGCTTCATGGAAGAAGAAAGATTTTGCTTGGACCTTCCCTGAAAGGGAGATAAGATTTCTTTTTTTTTTTTTTAATTTGCAGGGCAATGAGGGTTAAGTGACTTGCCCAGGGTCACACAGCTAGTAAGTGTTAAGTGTCTGAGGCCGGATTTGAACTCGGGTACTCCCGACTCCAGGGCCGGTGCTCTATCCACTGCGCCACCTAGCTGCCCCTATAGTTTATTTTTTAAGGCAGCTATTAGATGGGAATCAGGAAGACCTGTTTAAATTCTGCCTCTCCTTCTTAATAGCTGTTGACGATGGGCAAGTTGCCTAACCTCTCGTAGTCTCAGTTTCTTCATCTGTAAAGGGGGAGTAACAGTATCTACTTCTCAGGTTAAAGTGAGGACCAAATGGGGTAATCCATCTAAAGTGCTTTACAAAACCTAAAGCACTATATAAATGTTAGTTATCATTATTTTCCTTGTCAAATTGTCACCTGTCACTCCTTGTAGATTATTTCTCACAGAATGTTGGCTTGCAGAGCTGGAAGGGACCTCAGGGGCCATCTATCCTGACCTGTAATAAGAATCCCCAACAAAACCTATAGTGAGAGGGAACTGACAACCTCCTGAGCTGGTCCATTTCGTCTAAAATGCTGCAGAAATGCTTAACAAAACCATCTAATTATGCATGAAATGCCGTGATTTTGCTATTTGTTTCTTTTTAGAAATATAAATTACAGGTGAATGGATTTTCATCATAACTAAATGCTCTTCCTTCTCATTTCTACCTTCTGTCTTCCTTAGCTTCCTGTAAGACTCCAGTCAAATCCCACCTATTGCAAGGGTATTAATCCCATTTTCCAGACAAGGAAAATGAAGCTCTGAAAAGTTAAATGACTTGTACATTGCCAGGCAATAAGTAGCAGAAACAGAATTTGAACTGAGGACCTCTATAACCCAATCTTTCTATTCTATCGTGCCTTTTGATTCTTAGACTTCTTCTTCTACCTCCCTAAGACCTCCAGTTACTCCCCTCTAACCCCCAACCCCAGATCCCTGCCCTGCTTGTCCAGGCCATCACTCAAGTAATAGCCATATTCTCTTCCCTTCCCAATGTCAATTTCTCAGTGGAGCATTTTAACTCTATACCATCCTCTGCTCTGGAACCTCTTGTCTTCTTGTCTTATCACCCACCATATCATGCCTTGCCAAACCCAACCCTAGATCACTCCCATTATCTGCCTTCTTTGCTTCTGTTCATGTGCTACTGACAAAACCTGAGGAAGTCATGAAACTGCACTGATCAATACAGCTACAAATTTGTTATCTAATCCTAACTGGGCTTTCACATCATAAAGGTAGTACTTTTTACTCCTCTCTAACTGATTCCCTGTTCTAGACTCCACATTGGCTGTTCCAAACCTGCTTGTCTCCCATCAAGCCTCCCAGGGAACCCTCTGCCCTGACCCTTTCTGCTGAAGACCTTGCCTCATGTTTCACCAAAAAATTGGGGTTGTCTGCTGAGAGCTCCCTATTCTCTCTTTCTTTCTCTGATTTCATCCCTCTGATTTCATGCCCTGTTACCATCTCCACTCTAGACTCTGATGAAGAGATGGGCCTTCTCTTTGCCAATGCCAACCATTGGACATGAATGCACTTTTAATTTTATTCTTTTGGGGTGGCTAGGTGGCACAGTGGATAAAGCACTGGCCCTGGATTCAGGAGGACCTGAGTTCAAATCTGGCCTCAGACACTTGACACTTACTAGCTGTGTGACCCTGGGAAAGTCACTTAACCCCCATTGCCCCACAAAACAAAACAAAACAAAACAAAAAAACCCAAAAAACAAACAAAAAATTTATTCTTTTGTCTTTTCCAATAGATTGCCATTATCATCATTCCTTCTTCCTCTAATCTTCTATCTCTCCCTATTTGCTGAATCTTTCTCTGCTCCCTCCAAATATGTTTGTATCTCCCCCACTCTCAAAACACCCTTACTTTGTCCTCTTGTTTCTGTAGCTATCATCATATCTCTCTTTTCCTCCTTTGGTAAAATCCTTGAGAAAGTCAGCTATGCCCAGTGCTTCCATTTTCTTTCTTTTTACTTTGAACCTCCCTGCAATATCTTGCATTCAATTGAAACTACCTTCTCCAAGGTTTTCATTGATTTCCTAATTGCCATATCAATTGGCCTTTTCTCAATTCTCATCCTTCTTGACCATTTTGCTGCATTTAACATTATCAGTTTTAAAAAAGAAAGACAGTTAGGTGGCACAGAGTGGAAAGAGCTTTGAACATACATACTTGAGTTCAAAATGGGTCTCAGACATTTATTAACTGTGTGCCTTTGGGCAAGTTATCTAATTTCTGTGTGCCTCAGTTTCCTCATCTGTAAAATAAACCTCCCGAGGTTTTTGTGAGGATAAAATGAAATAATATTTTTAAAGCATCTTGCAATGCTTAGTGTGCTATATAAATGTGATGCTGTTGAAGAAGAAGATGATGTTATAGTTACCTCTATTATTATGCAAACTTCATGAAGGCAAGGATTCTTATTGTGTGTTTTTTTTTTGGGGGGGGGCAATGAGGGTTAAGTAACTTGCCCAGGGTCACATAGCTAGTAAGTGTCAAGGGTCAGAGGCCGGATTTGAACTCAGGTCTTCCTGAATCCAGGGCTGGTTTATCCACGGGGCCACCTAGCTGTCCCTCTTATCGTGTTTTTTTTTTTGCACAATTGCACTGTTTGGCACATAGTAAGTGTTTAATAAATGCTTGCTGGTTTATTGATGCCTTCTAGTCCATCTAATTCCTGACCAGGAGCCACTTATGCAACATTCTGGACAAATGGTCTCCAGTCTCTGTTTGAAGACCTCCAGTGAAGGAGAATCCACTACAGCCTGAAATACTGAATTTAATATGGTACTCTTGGATGGCCCTAATTCCCAGACATTTTTTCTTTTCATTGATTTAGCTCAAATCTTTCTCTTTGCAACTTCTGGCCATTGTTGCTAATGCTGTCTTCTGGAACCAAACAGAACAAATCTAGTTTCTCTTCTTCACGGCAGACCTTCATGTATTTGAGGACGGCTATCATGTTCCTCTAAATCATCTCTTCTCTAAGCTGAAGATGCCCAATTCCTTCCACTAATTCTCATGTGATATGGTCTCTAGGTTCTTATCAGCCAGTTGCCATTTTCTATACAAGTGCAAGCTTATCAGTGTCCTTCTTAAAATGCAACAGTCAGAACTGAACATAATACTCTTTTAAAAAATAAAAGTATTTGATTATTTTCCAGTTACATGTAGAGATAGTCTTCAACATTTGTTTATATAAGATTTCCAATTTCAAAATTTTCCCCCTCCCCTAGACAGCAGGTAATCTGATATAGGTTTTATATATACATACATACATACATACATATATATATATATATACATACATATATATATATATATATAAAATAACATTAAGCATATTTCTGCATTAGTCATGAACATAATACTCTTGCTGTTTTCTACTTCATTAGACTGTGATCTCCTTGAGAAGAGGGACTGTTTTTTGCCTTTCTTGGTATGTCTTTAGCGACATTCCTGGAACAAAGTAGGTGTTTAATAAATGCTTGTTGACTATCAGAATTTGCAGAACAGGGCCATTTCTATACCCTGATAAGTATTCAGGGTAGGCTTTTAGTAGAAGTAACAGTAAACAATTTGCTGTAATCACTGTAATTAACATTATGATTATACTGTAAAACCAAGCATTTATAGAGTCCCTATAGAGGAAAGGCAAGCAAGAATTTGATGTTTCAATCCTTCTGAAAAACCCGTTGTCAATATTCCAGGAAGACCCAGGTACGTGGGCATTCCCAACTCTCTAATATGTGGTTCTCAAAACTTGCAGACTCCAAAAGCTCCTCTTAATAATATACCCATTCCTAGATACTCTGGGCAGAAACTGACTTCATACTGAGGCCATCTGTGGCATAAAATAAATATTTCTAATCAAAAGGCCTGAATTTGAATCGTGGCTTTAACACCTACCTGTGTGGCCTAAGGAAAGTTACTTTTCTTAATTTTTTTCTTTTCTTTTGAAAAAATGTTTTAGATTTTTTGGGCAAGAGAAAATGAGAGAATATGGTTATGGAGCATGTGTTCTGATAATTTAGCTAGTTTAATAAAATCGATAATCTATTTTTTTCTTCCTATATCTGAAAATGACTGTGTATTTTGTGAAGGCATAGTAACATCTGGCTTTCTTCCTTCCCTGAAGCACCCTCATTGGCACCCTGGGAAGATGAGAACAAGTAGCAGCCAACTTTGTCTTATTTTAAGAAATAAGAGCTGAGAATGACTATTAGTGCATTTGCACTCATATTTGATTTATTTCTCTCCTCTGTTTTCCCTTCTTTTTACATGTTTCCTCTGCTTTGTCCTTTCTGTTCCCCTTTCATTACATCACATCCCATTACGTGTCTGTATTGCAACTATTTCTTTGTTATTGCAGGGAAATGTTTAGGAAATGTTAATCTTGTAAAAATGTTCATTGGCTTGAAAATTACATTATGTGCTGCCTTGAGCTTTTATGTCAAAATTATTTTTAAAAGTTGAAATACACCACACATGCATCTATAAATCACATGAATTCCATTTCCTTAAACTTCATCTGAATCACCGACTTATAGAATCTCAGTGTTGGGATAAGACCTTAGAGATAATCTAGTCCAAAGCTTCTTAAACTGTGGGCTTGCATAACTCAATGTGGGTGTTGCAAAAAATTTGGTAACAGTAAAAGGTTATGTATACCTATTTTATATGCCTATATAACTGGGGTTGCATAAACATTTCTTGGGAGAAAAGGGGTTGAGAGTGGAAAAAGTTTAAGAAGCTGAGATTTAGTTGGACCTGGTCAGGGAACTCCTCTATAACACACCCTGCTTTTCAGCAGTGTGTATTTATTATTATTATTATTATTATTATTATTATTATTATTATTATTTTTTGTGGGGCAATGAGGGTTAAGTGACCTGCCCAGGGTCACATAGCTAGTAAATATCAAGTGTCTGAGGCCAGATTTGAACTCAGGTCCTCCTGAATCCAGCGCCACTGCTTTATCCACTGCACCACCTAGCTGTCCCCCACACCCTGCTTTTCTCAGAGCCCTACCTTGTAAGAGGCAGGTTCCTAGCTGCTACACTAAAACATGGGGCCTGAGATTAAGCATGATAAGTTATTTGACATGGGTAAGACTCTCACTGGAGCCATAACTAATTTTTTTTTCCCTCTTGGAGCAAAAAGAGTTATGTGGCAGAGGGGATGGGGATGGACAGGAGCAGAGAGGACAGTGTGATCATGGGAAACCACCCATTTGACTTCTGGTCTCTGAGTAGAAGGAGGTTCCAAGAGAATAACACTAAAGCAACAGGACACTGGAGGTGGCAGCTGTACTATATGTTGTTGGGGATTGGCAAAAGATACTGAAGTGGGATATGGAGATACTGGAGACCAACTAGAAAATGCAGGTATGAGGTGGTAAAGAACTGCACAGGGGTGGTGGCAATATCAGAGGAAAAAGAGATTTTACTAAGGTAGAAATTTTTTTAGATGAACTACTTTCTATTCATGTCTCTCACATTTTCCTTGTGAAGTTGAGTTTTTGAATCCAAGTATAAGACTTTATATTTATCATAATTAAATTTTATCTGATTATTTATCTGGATCAGTGTTCTAGCCAGTCAATATCTATTTTGGTTCCTGATCCTGTCATCTAGTGTTTTCATTTCCAATAGTTTTTTGTCATTTGAGAAGGTTGTATGTCATAAAAGAATAAGATGATTGTGCTGTCTTTGTTTTTATTCAAGTTATTGATAAACATGTTAATGGACACAGGGTTAAGCTCTGCTCATGCCATTGGAAACTTCCAAGTTGACACTGAGCTACTGACTACTCTTTGGATGTAACCACAGAATCAGTTCCAAATCTACTGAATTTTATTATTATCTAGGCCTTATATTTCCATATTTTATGCAAGAAAAGTAAAAGATACTTTATTAAATATTTTGCTGATATCCAGGTAGATTACATTTATAGTATTCTCATCATCTACTGGTCTCATAACTTTGTCAAAAAACGAAGCAAGGTTAATCTGCCATGCCTATTCTTGATGCAGCCATGCTGACTCTTTTTCTAGATTTTTGCTGTCTCTTAAATAACTTTGTCAGGGACTGAAATCAAGATCACTGTCCTATAATATATAGAACCTATTTCTTTCCCCTTCTGCCCCTATTAAAAAATTGGGACAAAAATGTGTCTTCTGATCTTATGGCTCCTTTACCATTCTCAACAACATTTCAAGAATCACTGGCATGGCCTTAGCAAACCCAACTGTCAGTTCTTTCATTTTCCTAGGATATAGTTCATCTTGGCTTGGAGATCTGAACTCATTAAAGGCAGCTAGGTCTTACTATCTCACTACTTATCTTGAGTAATAAGTCCCTATTAGCCATTTTTGTTCCATCCTTTCCATTACCCTTGGCAGAGAAAATAGCTACCAAATAAGCTGAATATAATTGCCTTCTTTCATCAGTTATCATTATACTCTTTATCCCAAGAAGATATCCTATAAAATCCCTGATTCGACCTTTTATTGATATATATGTGTGTGCCTATAACAATTGGGGTGGGGGCAGGAGGTGAATTGTTCTGAAGACACCAAAGGCGGCTGTAGAATCACTCTTCAGATAATGAAAAGACAAAATAATGTGGACACATCAAATTAAAAATGTGTGTATGTTTGTCAAGTGAATGCAAGTTATTATGATGAATCTCTTGGTAAAATGAGGTGAATGATCTATGATAAAAAGCAAATAGTTAAAATTTTAAATTAATAAATCAGTCTGATCCATTTTTGCTGGGATTGTGGAGAAACAAGTAGATTAATACGTTATCAGTCAGGCCAGCAAGTTAGAAGGGTTGCTTTGTGGGAGGTGGGAGAAGCTGTGACTAAAGGTTCCAAAAGTTGCAGATCAAGAATAATATCAAACTAAATGTATTTGTTGTTCTGGAAAGGGTACAGGAGGTATATTTTTATTTATACAGATACACACACGTATATGTTGTGTATTTATGAGTTATTTAGGTATTATTTATATAGTAATTATATTTAAACAAATTTGTCATATAAATTATTTATATAAATTGATATGTATTTTTTATTTATAAAACAGTTATTTAAGGAAATGAAATACTAAGTTATATGTATTAGAATATATCTAGGTATATCTAAATGTAATAATGTAGAAAATGTATATTATAAATGTCATATGTGTCTTTGCGCATATTGTATCTATGTTTGATATATGTACAAAATATAATTATATATCACAAATAAAATAAAAAATTTAAAAAAAGAATAACATAGCTAGCATTAAGGTTTGCAAAGTTCTTTAAATGTATTATCTTTTAAAAAGAGACAAAGTTTTTCTGCTTCCAGTCATTCTTTCAAATTCTCTTTCTTGTGTCCCTCTCTAGAGGGATTTAAAATTGCCTCTGTACCAGAAACACTTGGCTCTCCAGTTCCAATCCCACAATAGCTTGGTGTCGTCCTGAGCTGAAAAGAACTACAATTCCCAGAGACTTTAGTGATTTAAACTTCTTGGAAAGGCAGCTAATCCAACCCTTACTAGTTCTACTATTACAAATTCATTGTTGGTTTGTACAAACAAAACTAATAATCTAGGATAAAGATTGAAGTAGTCTTTGGAGTGGAGATAAATGTCTTTGTATCAATAATATTTAATAAAGCTTTGGTATCCAACACATTTAGACAACTAACAGAAATAGACAAGACCAACATATATTCCTGAATAGATAATTGAGCAAAGGATATGAATAAACAGTTCTGAAAGGAACAATTGCAAGATATTACCAGCTATGTGAAAGAATTCTCCAAATCACTAATAATAAGAGAAATGAAAATAAAAATGAATACACTATCGGTTAGGCCACAGACTTGCACAAACACTTCAGAGGGAAACACGGCAATATGCAATGATTCACAAAATTGATCATACTTTTTGGCCCACTGATTCTCATTACTAGAGTTCTATCCCCCCAAAATCATAAAAAGGAAAAAAAAGACCTATATATATGTACAAAAATATTCATAAGCTCTCTATCTATAACAGCAAAAAATTGGAAACAACCTACATGTGCAACAATTGGAGAATGGCATTTTGATATAATAATGCAATTGAATATTATGGCGCCACAAAACTATAAATGTGGGACATATAAAGAAATATGGAAAGATTCATATGAAAGGTTATTGAGTGAAAAAAGCATAATCATAAGCATAGACACATTGGCTATGATATATTATTTAAGAAAGAATGAAAGAAAAAAGGAAGAAAAGCAAGGTTAAAGGTGAAGAAATTTCTGATTGTCTTAAGGGGCATGCACCTGTTCCTCCTCCTTACCCCCATCTCATTTGCTTGTTTGTTAATTTTTTTGGCATCTGCCTCTTTAAAGGTTGGAAAGTTTAGGTAAAATTTTATATATTTATTTGGTTGTTTTGGTTGATAGTTAAATAATAAAAAAATTCTATGGAACGTGGTCTATAATAAAGGGATATATCTGGTTATCCCTTAATGCACAAAACAGATATTTGGGGGAGCCTTATTTCTCCATTGACCTTGGTTAGACTTATGCTCCTCTGAGAAACAGAGAACCAGAACTTTGAACTAGAAGACATTTTTGTTGTTCTTGTTCAGTCATGTCTGAGTCTTTGTGACCCCATTTAGGGTTTTCTTGGCACAGATATTGTCGTGGTTTTCTATTTCCTTCTCCAGCTCATTTTACAGATGAGGAAACTGAGGCAAACAGGGTGAAGTGACTTGCCCAAGGTGACACAGCTGGTAAGTGTCTGAGGCCAGATTTGAATTCAGGAAAATGAGTCTTTCTGTCTCTTAGTCTAGTGCTCTATCCATTACACCACCTGGGTGGCATTAGTACTCTGTAGCCCTAGTGACCTTCTGAGGTCTTAGTTTTCTACTTAAATAGTTCCGCTCCCTTATTTTACAGGTGACAAGACTAAGGCCCAAGTTGGTTCATAATAATAAATATTTTGAGTGGGAAGCAAGTCATTTGGTCCAACATCTTCATTTTACATATAACAAAACTTGAATGGGGGCAGCTAGGTGGTACAGTGGATTAAGCACTGGCCCTGGATTCAGGAGGACCTGAATTCAAATCCAACCTCAGACACTTGACACTTACTAGCTGTGTGACCCTGGGCAAGTCACTTAACCCCCATTGCCCCAGCCAAAAAAACCAAAAAAAAACAAATCTGGACCAGAGAAGCTAACTTGCCTAAGACACTTAAACCCAGACCCTTTGACTCCAAATATAGCTTTTTTTTTTTTTTAACTATACCCTGATGCTCTCTGCTGTAACTATGAAATGTGAATGATGTGCTTTGGTGCTTTTTGAAGTCTATTTTCTCAAACAGGAGAGGCAGTTTGGAATAATGGATATTGAGCTGGCCTCAGAACCAGGAAGACCTGAATTCAAGTATTGCTTCTCACATATATTGATTGTGTGATACTGGTTAAATCATGTAACTTCTCAATGCTCCAGTCAACTCTTTCAGAATATAAATTGCAAAAAAAAGGGGCCAACCTAACCTCATTAGAGGGAATTTTCACACCTGGGAGTTCTAAAAAAAAAAAAATCATTGAAATCAAAGGTCCAGTCCTTTTCCTTATCCCGCCCCCCCCAAACCCCCAAGAACCAAAACCCCCCAAAACAACCCTAGCACCACATTCTCCTGGTCTCTATATATGTTTGCTTTGTTGAACGTTTCTACCATCTTCCTACCCACAGCTAAAATGAAACCAATCATTTCATGTGATTTATCTTGCGGTTTCTTAATTCTTTAAATAGAACTATTTGAAAATATGACTCTGGGAAACCGAAGGCCACTCTTCTAGTATATGTCTCCATCTTTGAATTTTCTAACACTGGAATAAAGTTTCCATTTTGCCCCTGCTCCACTGGAATCGTGGTTAATTGGTCGGGGTTATGGTTGTGGTATGATGGCGGCCCTGAGTGAAGTCCCGTGATACTGTCTTCTCAGCATCTTGAGTAATACAATCCCCTCTAGGGAAAATTAAAAAAATTTCCCTTCAAGGTGACACATTTACAATTCCTTCCCTATTTTTATAAATTGAAGCACAGAACAAATACTGTACATTGGGTTGCTATAGGACATGGATTACTTGTTCTGAAAATAGCATTCCAATAGCTTAGACTATTTATGTTCCAGGGCACCTCAGCATGGCCAAATTTTTCAAGCCATCATGTTCCTGCGCTGAAAATGTTTATTTGGCAGTAAACATTTTCCTGAACACCACAGTTTTTCTGCTCATCATGGTTCCTTTCTTTTCAGAATGGGGTTAGCAATTTTGATTTTCTTTTGTGTTTATCTGATTACTTTTCTTCTATGTGATAGGCAATAATTTTGCTAAGTACTTAGGGTCCTTGCTTGCTTGTTGTCACCAGGAGGCTTGGAAAGGGTCAGTCAAGGTAGAGTTTTGGCAGTGAGTTCAACCAGTCCTAGAAGCTTCTGGAAAGTGTAGGTTCTTGGGCAAATGTCATGGTGTCTCCAGTATTATTTAACTCTAGCCGTATACCACTGTAACTTGTTGCTTAAAGGAATAATATAGCTGCAAAAATTTCATTCATGCAGAATGGTGGTGCAGAAAATAATTTTCACAGAATCAGAGCATTTTAGAGTTAGAGGGGACCTTAATTTTATGTATTTGTTTAAGAATGGATCCTCCTTTTTGCTGGTCAAGCAAAAGATCTCTTTTTTATTTCCATATTTTGGTGAATGGTGTTTATTTCTTTTTGTTTTTTTGTTTTTTTCTTTTTCTTTTTGTTTTTTGCAGGCAATGGGGGTTAAGTGACTTGCCCAGGGTCGCACAGCTAGTAAGTGTCAAGTGTCTGAGGTCAGATTTGAACTCAGGTACTCCTGAATCCAGGGCTGGTGCTTTAACCACTGCGCCATCTAGCTGCCCCTGGTGTTTATTTTTTTTAAAAAGCAGGTAAAATATCCCCTTAGATAGTAATAAACAAACCAAATTTATTGATATCTTTGTTTTCATGACTTCTTTATTTCCTGATATATCCCTCCCCTACTCCACACAGACAGTAATTTCTTACAATAAAAATTTTTTAAAAAGAAAGAAAAAGTAATTTAGCAAAACAAAGCAACACATCAAGTGAGCAGGATTCCCACTTATAAGAACATTTGCAATACAGGGATAATATAAAAAGACTCTTCTATCAGTGCAATGGAGGTGGTCCAAAATTCTTAACAGAGCACAAACTCTGGTAGGAACCAGAAAGATTGAAACCTTTAGAACACAGCTCCAGCAATAGACTATGCTTTCCAAGGGCTATTTTGGCTTAGTGTATCATCCATCATTCATTCTTGTTGTTTAGTCATTTTCAGTTTGCCCAACTCTTCCTGACCCCATTTAGGGCTTTCTTGGCAAATATACTGAATGTTTTGATACTTCCTTCTCCAGCACATTTTACAGATGAGGAAACTGAGGCAAACAGAGTTAAGTAACTTCCTCAGGGTCACACAGTTAGCTGTCTGAACCAGATTTGAACTTGAGTCTTCCTGACTCCAGGCCCAGCACTCTATTCACTGTGCCACCCAGCTTCTCCCATCTAGCCGTAGGCCAGCCATTGGATAGTGAATTATTTGACCATGTTAACCCAAGTTATTTAAAGGTAATTGAGACTTTTTCCAGAGTTAACTCTAGAGGACATAAATTGCACACATTTATTTCCGATCGTGTAACTTTCTTCATGAAGACAAGCATTCTACGGAATTTGAAGTTTTTGGAGATTAATGCTTCCAGGGGAAGGCAGGTGGTGGGAGGAAGAATTCTGGGTAAAAGATTAAACTATAAAATTCAGTCATATCACTATGAAATGTTAATGAAGTCAATGATAATAAGCAGGGATAAGCCACACATAAAAATTCCCATGCATTCCACTTGAATATCAAAACTATTTGACAGGTTTGATAGAGTTGTGTCTCACAGACACTATACTCTACCCTGAAATCTGCAAAATTCTGTGTTTTGGGAGAAATGTCAAAAAGTAGTCAACCTGCGTTAATTATACTTGGTTAGTGATGCAAATCTTCCCTTAGACACTTCGTTTTCCAACCTAATTAGTGATTTTCTCAGTCCCCTTCAGCTTCCATAAACAACCAAATCTAAGAACAGCTTTTAACTGGAAAATCTTGTTTCAAGATCCATTTAATTGGTTTAGCGTGTTATACCCAACCCCCTTCCCCGACCTTCTCCCCACCCCCTCCAACACCAACTCACAACAACCCTACCTTTGAATGAGAGTTACTTAGTTTGTTGAAAATGAGCTAAAAAGAAAGTCTGAATGTGGAAATGGATTTTCTATCCTGGAGTCTCAGCAACTCAAGTTACATGTAAGGAAAGGATGGCCTGTGAATGAGCTGGCCTCATAGCATTATAGTCCCGTATATGCTCTGCGAGTTTCAGACAAGTGTTCCTTATGAAAAGCAACAGCAGTTCCTTTCCTTTCTGCCTCAAGCAAGTCTTTGGGGTGCTGCACATCAAAACACAGCTTTTCTTCATCCATTTTAATGGGTAAGAAAGAGTTCAGAGTTTTTAGGTTCAGAGACTGATATAGTCTCACTTTGACCCTTCTCAACGTGCTTCACGCCCTCCAGTACTCCGCACTGGAGTGTGGCAAGCACAGTGGAATTCTCATCAATCTCACGAAGGAAGACAATACATCTGATCTCCTGTGCAGGCAAAAAAAAAAAAAATGACTACTCCAATAACTCACAATGGCTGATTGCAGTTCGTTTCCTCCAGAGGTGGCCACATAGCTATGCCAGTAATCTGGGGCACTGAATATTAATCTGAGAATTTATCTCAATATTAAAAACATCCAGTTTTCTGGTGATATTACCAGAGACATATCTAGCGCACAGCAGCAGGGTCCAGGGCTCCTAGTCTTGGGGATCATGTTTTCCAGCCTCCTACCTCCTGGCTCTTTTATCTGTCTGGTCACTCATTCTTAGTTTCCTTTGCTGAATCTTCATCTATGTCCTGGCTATTAACTATGGGCACCCTTTCTCCCTCCAACACCCAAGGCTCTGTCCTGGGCTCTCCTCTATTTTCCCATTATGCTATGTCATTTGGCTAACAATAACAACTATAATGTTATCATTATTCCTAGATCTCTATATCCAGCCCTAGTCTTTCTCCTGAGCAATAGTCCCATATCACCAATTGCCTCCTAAATGTGTTTAACTGGATATCCTATAGACATTTAAAATCCAACCTATGCAAAAAAGAATTCATTATAGTTCCTTTTTCATCTTCTGATTTTTTAAATTATTATTGACAACATTGCTGCTCTTCCTGTCACTCTGATTTGACACCTGGTGTCCTCAACTGTTCATTCTTACTCAGCTTACTAAAGGTCTTTCCATTCTGTTCTATTCAGTGTTCAAAAGAATTCTCTACAGGTATAATTATAGTAAGTACTGACCCTGGACATTGCCTTACATTCTTTATTTTAAAGGAACGATATTTCATTTTAGCAGTATTTTCCAGTAAAGTGCTCTCTGGAGAGAACTTCTGAAACTCCTTTCCCCTTGTGGCTTCAGAAGACTTGACTCATCCTGTCAGATTTGAGGAATATTTTTATTGGCACTATTCTATAGCAGAGGTAGGAAAATCAAGTCAAGAGATAAAGGAGGGCATTCACAAACCAGGTTACAGGTTTTGTAAAGGATGTTAAAAACAAGTGCCCTAAGGCATTTATTTCCACAATTTTCTCCAAAGCATACATATCACATTATCAACTTCTAGGAAGTCTTTCACTGATGTTTCCTGATATCAGTGGAGTTAACTTCAGATAGTCAAATTCAATAAACATTTATTAAATACCTACTATGTGCCAGGCACTGTGCTAAGCACTGGGGATACCAACAAAGGCATCAGATGATTCTTGCACTCAAGGGGGCATGAGGGGAATGATGGAGTCCTGCAGCTGGGATGAGAATTGCAGAGCAGATTTCAACTGACAGAATGGTGAGTTTCTGTAGATCATGAAGTTCTGGAGAGCAACCAGTTGGGATATGATGAGGTAAATTCCCTGAGCACCCTCCTCAAACGGTGGAGGATTTGGGAAAAGCTTTCTATTGTCCACCTGCCATTCTCCCCAATCAAAGGGAGCAAGAGGTGGAGAGGCAGGGAGTAATGAAGAGGTATGTTTCAGAGTTGATATTATAATAATAACTAACATTTATATAAGTACTTATTATGGGTCATACACTGTGCTAAGCATTTTAGAATATTATCTCCTTTGATCCACACAGTAATTCTGAGGGAAGGTGCTATGATTAGCCTCATTTTACAGATAAGGAAACTGAGGCAAACAAGTTGAGTGTCTTGCCCAGGGTGATGCAACTAGTAAGTATCTGAGATCATAAACTGAACTCAGGTCTTCCTGATTCCAGGCCCCATGTTCTATCTATTGTACCATCTGGCTGCTCTGTGTTGCACAATGATAAGATTCTGGGGCACATGAGGTCCAGGAGAGCAAAACTTTACACTACTTCTATGTAATGTTTAAGAAAGTTCACTCTCTTTTTAATTTTTTTTTTTTGGTGAGGCAATTGGGGTTAAGTGACTTGCTCAGGGTCACACAGCTAGTGTCAAGTGTCTGAGGCCGGATTTGAACTCAGGTCTTCCTGACTCCAAGGCTGGTGCTCTATCCATTATGCCACCTAACTGCCCTCTCACTCTTTTTAAAAAGAAAAATAGATTTAAAACTTTTAAGTGTGTGTGTGTGTGTGTGTGTGTGTGTGTTTTGACTAACCTAAACTGACAGTATTCGAGTAGTACCAGAACAGCAAGCAAAAATCAAAGTTCCTTGTCCTGGGCTCTTCCCTTCCAAAACCAAACTGTGCTTAAGTTATTCCTTATTGTTGTCATGTCATCACCACCACCATCCTCGCTCTCCTCTTCTTCTTCCTTTTCCTCCTCTTCCTTCTCTTCTTCTTTTTCTTCTTTCCTCTCCTTTTTCTTCTCTTTCCACACTTTTCCCTCCACCTTCTTTTTCTCTTCTTTTTCCTCCTCCTTTTCCCTCCTTCCCCCCCCCCTTTTCACCCTCTTTCTCCTTCTTTCTTCTTCCTTGTAGTCCTTTACCAAGAGGACAGAAAAATCATCTGAAACCATCATTTGTCCTCTAAAGCCACTGAATTTATCATTGCATTAAATCATAATGTCTTCTAGCACTGTTTTCATCTATGTTATTGTGGTCATTGGGTCTAAAGTTCCCTTGTCTCTGTTTTTTTTTGCCCCGAGTTATTAGTTCATACATCTTCCCATATATCTTTAAATTCCTCATGTTACTCATTCTATGTGGTTCATTCTTTTTTTCCCAAATAGCAATTAGTCTTTTTTAAATCATAAAAGTATTTTATTATTTTCCAGTTACATGTAAAGATAGTTTTCAACAATTATTTTCATAAGATTTTTGGTTCCAGATTATTTTCCTCCCCTCCCTCTCCTCCCAAGATGGAAAGAATCTGATATAGGTTATCTATGTACAATCGATTACATTAAACATATTTCTGCATTAGTCATATTGTGAAAGAAGAAGCGGAACACAAGTGAACAACCTCATAAAAAACAACAACAAAACAGCCAAGAAGTAGAAGCAGTGTGGCTCAATTTGCATTCAGAATCCACCGTTCTTTTTTTCTGGGTTTGGAGAACATTTTCTATCATGAGTTCTTTGAAATTGTTTTGGATTATTGCACTTCTGAGAAGAGCCAAGTCTATCACAGTTGATCATCACTATGTGGTTCATTCTTATTCTATTTGTTTATAGGTGTGAGGTGTAGTGGATAAAGGAGTCAGTCTCATAGCCAGGAAGACCTGGATTCTGAAATACATCCTCTGTGTGATCCTCCTTAAGTCACTGTAAGATTCTGGACTCTGGTCTGGAAAGCTGGATTATCTTCTTTAACTGTTTGAATTGCTGTATTTTTTACTAAACCTTAGCATAGCATTGTCAATGATCAAATTAATAAATTCCATTACATTCCCTCCTTTATATCCTTAGACTTCTAATAGAGGGTTGAGGTAGTTATGCAATCTGTAACACTTTTTACCACCATGTGTCTGGATCAAAGCCAAATTTAGTATGTGTTCATGACACCTGAAAATGTTATGGAAAGGTTATCATACCATATCTCATGGTTCCGAGACAGCCAGTGATTGTGCTAGGCCACAGGTGAGTTCAACTGAGTGAGATAAAAAGATAAATAAGTTCAGTTAAATTAGGTTAAATTAGGAGGGAGAGAGGATGAATACTGGACTGTGCCTAGTAATTGTGCTCTACATAGTCACCATCATAAGCAAACCATGGACTTACATATACCTGTCTCTCCTTTTGTTGCACATATATTCTCTCCAGGGCCTGCATCAGAGTTCACAAGAAGTTAGTCTCTGAAATGATAAGTTTCCATACTTCCGAAATCTCATTAATTTCACCAAAGACAGCATGATGGTAAAAATTCGTGCTATGCTGCATAACTGAGAGTATATTAGTGATATATACAATAATTCCAAACCATACCCAGAGTATAATGACATCTAAATAATAAACGAATGTAAATAGCTGATTATATTAAACATTATTACATAATCTTCTAGCAAGTAAACCACATCATCTTATACATGAATTCTCTAGTATAACAGTAGCAGATACTTAAAGTGGTGATTAATTTATCAAAAAGAAGTAAGACTTAAATTAGCAAGATTCAGTATTCAATGTTTTCAGTGAGGTATCAAGCAATAGGGTTCAATAACCCTTTCTGGTATTTTTTAGTTAAACAGAACAACATAAAAGAGAAAGGAGGAAAAAAAAATAAATAAAACAAAACTCATTAGAACTCATGGTTCTCTCAAAAAGAAAGAGTAAAAAAAAAGAATTCTGGTAGCTTCTGAGGCCCGATGGCCTCACCCACAGCATATACTTAAAATGTCTTTGAATAATCACTTAGTTTACAAAATTTAGTTTTAAAGAAAAGCAAAAGTCAAAAAAACAAAGCAAAACCAAAACCCAAAAATAAAAAGCAAAAGATTCGCTAAGCACCCTTTTGTGCTCTTAAAGAACTTAAAGGTGTGGTGAATTCCAGGTCTTTTCAGTGCCTTTCAAAAGTCAAAACAAAAAAACAAAAAGTATTAAAAAAAAATAGTTGAGGTGGGCCAGAAAACTAGGCCCATGTGCTTTAGTGGTTTGCCTGTAGAAGGAAATGCTTGTTAAATTATAAGGTATTTAAGCTGCTAGAGTTTGGGGTATGCCACATTGTTTTAACTGGTTCCCCAATTCTCTGCATGCCAAAGTGGCAGGGGTTTCTGAATTGTCATTGATCTTTCTAATGCTGTCATAATGTTCTTTATGGTAGAAAATGTGGAGTTCTCTAGCATCAGTTTTGTCTGTGCCACTGATTTTCAATAAAGGCTGATTTAACTGATGAACCACCACATTCAGCTGATGCTGCTTAGCAAATGCTACAATTGTATCATTTCCTCCCCACTTTCCAAATTTCTTTAATTCGTCAACATATTCTTCAAAAGGGGAGTCATTTACTCTAAAAGACTCAAACTCTTGTCTATGGTTAATCATGTAAGAAGCAGCTTCTTGTCTGTGTCTGAGATGATTTCTACAGTGACCTTCTAGCTGGTCTGCTAAAGCCCTAAAAAGGCAATTTCCGTCTCCTGATACTTTACAAAGACTGAGTCCCAAAGCATTTAACTGATCAGTGGGATTATCAAATGGGAACTGCCTATTTCCTCTGAACTCTCTTTGCTCTTTAACAGTTGCTATCGTTAGGGTTTTTAGCTCTTTAGCGTCTACCTCAGGTCTATCTGAAATCTCTTCACCTATGAATGGTGCAGGCTTTACATGAGAGCAATGAATCCATGAGTCTTTTTCACCAATTTTAATGGCAGTAGGAGTTGTCAATAATACCTGAAAAGGTCCTTCCCAGGCAGGTTGGGTTCCACTGGTTCTCTGAAAATTCTTTACATATATTTTATCTCCTGGGTTGAGGCTGTGCAATGAAAAGTCTAATGGGCCTGCCTGGACCACAGCTCCTGCCTCATGGAGTTCACATAGCCTGGTCTGTAATTCCTGTATATAGGAGGCAACAGAAGTATCACCTCCCACCAGTGATATATAAACTGGGGAAAAAGTTTTTGCTTGGATAGGAGGGTGACCAAAAAGCATTTCATAAGGAGATATATGAAGTTCTCCTCTTGGTCTACTTTGTAGATAGAATAATGCCAATGGTAGAACATCAGGCCATTTCAAATGGGTTTCAGTACATAATTTGCCAATCATACTCTTAAGCTCTTTATTCATACGTTCAACTTGGCCTGAACTTTGTGGATGGTAGGGCGTGTGGAATTTTGGAGTCACTCCCAAGAAAGAGTAGATTTGGGATAAAATCGAATCAGTGAAATGTGTGCCTTTGTCAGAATCGATGCGGGCTGGTGGGCCAAAAGGAGGTACTATCTCTTTAAGAAGAATTTTGGTAACAAAGGCAGCTGTGGCTCGGGGGCTGGGAAATGCCTCCACCCACCGAGTGAGCTGATCAACTATAACAAGGCAAAATTTATAATGTCCTGCTTTTGGCATAGTAATATAATCAATTTGTAAGTGCTCAAAAGGTGTATATGCTAGAGGACGCCCTCCATAAGCTTTGGCCTTAAAAGCATACTGATTATAAGACTGACATGTGGAGCAGCCCGAGCAGATTCGAGGTGCTGTATTAGTCACACCTGGTGCTATCCAGGTTCTCTTAATAGAGTCTACAATGCCTTGTGTACCAAAATGGCCTTTTCTGTGAACAGAGAGGCATACCTGGTGGTAGAATTTATGGGGAAGAAATGACTTACCTTCTGGAGATACCCAGATGCCATTAATCTGTTTCGCCTTAAATTTCTTTTTCCACTTTTCTACTTCAAAATCGTCATAGGTTAGGTTGGAAGGAATATCCTCAGAAGGTGAAAGGTTAAATACATGTTCAGGAGCTTCTAATGCAGCAAGCTTGGCTGCAGAATCAGCTCGTGCATTTCCCTTTGAAACAGGATCACTATTCCCTGTGTGGGCAGGGCAATGTGCAACGCCTAGGGAAGAAGGCAGTTTCAGGGCATCTAAGAGGTCCTTGATAAGGTCCCCATTGGCAATAGCCTTGCCCAAGGATGTTAGAAAGCCTTGTTGACGCCAAATCATACCAATAAAGTGGCATATGCCAAAGCCATATTTCGAGTCAGTAAAAATGGTGGCACTCTTATCTTTGGCTATATTACAGGCCTGTGTAAGAGCCACAAGTTCAGCAGCCTGTGCACTAAAATGGGAAGGCAGAGAAGCTGCCCAGAGGGTGTCATAATCAGAAACTACAGCAGCTCCAGTAAAACAGGTTCCCTCTCTCATAAATGAGGAACCATCTGTATAGAGGACAAGATCAGGATTTTCTAAAGGTGTATCAAAAAGATCATCACGGGGTCTTTCAGCCATATCAACTAAAGAAGCACAGTTGTGCAATGGTTCCCCTGAGAATGGTAAGTTAGGGAGTAGTGTTGCTGGATTAAGAACTGTGCAGCATTTTAAAGTGATATTCTCATTACCTAACAGGGTTATTTCATACTTAGCCAGCCTTTGATCTGAAAAGACTTGTGTCCTGTGACGTAGTAAGAAAGCCTCTACTTCATGAGGGCATTGCACAGTTAGAGGGTTACCTAGGACCAAATCAGAGGCTTTTTCTATCAAAAGGGCTGTGGCCGCCACTGCTCTAAGGCAAGGTGGCGCTCCAGCTGCTACAGGGTCCAGCTGAGTTGAATAGTAGGCTATAGGGCGTTGGTTAGGCCCCAGTGATTGAGTCAGAACTCCAGAAGCCACCCCCCTTGGTTCATGCACAAAGAGAGTGAAAGGCTTACTATAATCTGGTAGTCCTAGGGCAGGTGCTGATAACAAGGCCCGTTTTAATTCCTTTATGGCTGAGAGATGCTGAGGATCCAATTGTAAAATTTCTGGGACAGAACTTTTTGTAAGAGCTATGAGAGGTTTAGTAATTTCACCAAAAGAGGGTATCCATTGTCTACAGTACCCGGCTGCTCCCAGAATGGCTCTCAACTGCCTCTTAGTAGTGGGGGCAGAGAGTTGTTGAATGGCCTGGACTCGCTTAGAAGAGACAGAGTGAGTTCCAGCAGCCAAAATAAATCCTAAATATTCTACCTGGGGCAAACACCATTGTACCTTTGTCTTGGAAACCTTGTGTCCTCTCTTGTGCAGCTCCAGCAGTAAGTGACGGCTATCTTCCTGACAAATTTCAGTATTAGGAGAGGCCAAAAGTAAGTCATCAACATATTGTACTAGTGTGGAGCCTTTAAAGGTAATAGAGGCCAGATCCTGCTGTAAAATTTGGGAAAATAATGTGGGACTGTCTACAAATCCCTGTGGGAGTCTAGTCCAGGTCCACTGTCTATTTTTCCAGGTAAAAGCAAATAAATATTGGAAGTCCTCATGTACTGGTATGGAGAAAAAGGCAGAGCAAAGGTCTACCACTGTGAAACATGTAGATTCATAGGGAATTGATGAAATTGTCATAGCCGGGTTTGCAACTATAGAATGTCTAGGAATAACATAATTATTAATCGCTCTAAGATCTTGCACAAAACGATAAACAGGTTTACCATCTGGCTCAGGCTTGGGTTTTTTAACTGGAAAAATGGGAGTATTGCATGGAGAGTGATGACATGGAATAATAATACCCTGGCTTTTCAAAGCCTCAATTATAGGGGTGATCCCTTCTATTGCTTCCCTAGACAATGGATACTGTGGAATGGAGGGGGGTGGTCCCCCCTTAACTTTAAAGGTAACAGGCATGGCAGACTTAAGGAGCCCCCACCTCATTAGGGGATGAGGCCCATAAAGACTCAGGAATGTCAGAGGGGATTTTGGATACCTCCCCTGCTGTTCCTTGAGCTTCTGTAAGTAAAATTGGTAATAAATGAACAGTATCCTCTGGCAATTGTAGGGAGACAGCCCCATCTGGAGCACAAGATATGGTTGCTCTAAGCTTGCAAAGGAGATCAGGACCTAATAAATTTACAGGGGCATCAGGCATGAGTAAGAACGAATGTTCCACTGTTAAGGGCCCCATAGATACCATGCGAGGATTCAATTTTGCCACTCTCTGGCTCTTTCCTGAGACTCCTACTACATTCAAAAATCCTACAGGTCTACACCCAGCATCTGGTTTGCTTACTAATACTGATTTAGAGGCTCCTGTGTCTAGCAGACAATCATAATAAGTCTCCCCCACTTTTAGGGTGACATGTGGTTCTTTACTCTGGGGAGGTAAATAGACTGGTACAAGGGCATTCAAAAAATCTGGATCTGGGAATATATGGCTTTCATTATCTATGTTCCATTCCTCCCCAAGACCCCGTCAATCCTGTGCCCTCCTCTGAGAAGGACCTTGGTTACCATTATTCTGGTACTGCCTTTCTGTATTCCTCCGAAAAGATCTATTTCTATTTTGATTTCGCCTGTAATTAGAATTAGAATTTCTTCTCCAAGTCCTACATTCTCTCAATTCATGCCCCTCCTTATGACAGTAACAACACACCTTAGTGTCCTTGTTCCGGTGTTCACATGGCTGACAGGAACAACACACCTTAGTGTCCTTGTTCTGGTGTTCACATGGCTGACTAGGAGTCACCGGTGCCAGAATGCTCTGTTTGGGGTGATCTGGACCTGTCTCATGTGAGTCAAAGACATAATTTGCATGTTCCTTAAGTCTATCAGCTGTTAAGCTCCTCCAATCTGGACATTGGGTCAGAAAATATTTGCGTACTTCTGGCAGTGACTTACAAATAAACATGTTGAGAATAATATAAGAATCTTTTGAATCAATTGGATCTAATCTGGTGTATTGCCTGGCGTTCTCACAAAGCCTATCGTAAAATCTGCTTGGTCTTTCATTAGCCTCCTGAAATGTGCTCATAAATTTCGTCCAGTTTTCGGGTTTTCTAGAGCATAATTCCATTCCCTTCAGAAGTGTTTCCCTAGCATCTTTTAATCTTTGGAAATCCTTGTCATTATTATAATTCCACTCTGGATCCTTTAGAGGCCATTCCTCATCGGCCTTACCCTTCGCAACAAGGGCATTTCCTGCTGAGATAATATCTGTAATCTCAGTTGGGGACAGTAAAGTTTCCATAAGGCAAGTAACATCAGCCCAAGTGGGTTGATATATATTAAATATAGTCCTTAATTGTGAAACTACACCATTTGGATGTTTCTCAAAACTAGGGAAGATTGTTTTCCATGAGCTCAAGTCAGTTGCTGTAAAGGGGTGATATTTTCTAACCTGAAGTGACACTCCCTTTTTATTAAATTCTATATCTTCCTGCAAGGGAAGTAGTTTCAGCTGATTTGATTCTAAAGACTGGCCAATATCCATTTCTGTAACTGGGTTACCTCCAGTAGGGGGAGCTATCTTAGCGTCTCCCTCACCATGTGGTGAGGCTGGGTTACCTTCAGCAGAGGGAGCCATCTTAGTGTCTCCCTCGTCACGTGGTCTACCTTTAATCTCTTTCCACATTACAACCATGATAATACCCATAATGAGAGTTATAGTCATGTGAACTATCGTGAGTATGGTATTACAATTTATTTCAACTGCAGGCATAAAATTCCTACTAATATTAAACACATTTTCAGTGGAGACAGTTACACTTATACCATTATACCAAAAAGATTTTGCTGTGTGAGTGAGGAGGAGCCCGATAACACAATGAAGGAATATCGAGTAAACTAGATGTCTAAGTTTGGATAGTATGGTACCCCAACACTCTCCAATGCAAAAAACCGAAAAAACCAAAGGGAAAATGACATATTCGATCATATTTTAAACTGGACTGGCTTTTTCCTTTAAAACAAGGCTTTTAGAGGCTTAAAGTCTTTAAGGGAGATTAGATAAAGGGAAAGTCCGTGGGGGGTGGTATTTGGAAAATCCACCGAATTAGCCGGCTTGTGGCCAAAACTAGGGAGGGTGGGAGGGTCCTTAAGGTCCCTTCAGGGTCGCCAAACTGTGAGATTTAAAATTGGATATTAGATCATAAATCTCCCCTACTTAACCTTTCCCTTAATTTATCTCCCAGACTAGTAAATGGAAGAAGCTTTTGGTTTTCTAGATAGACCTTTTATTGTTATGGTAGTCACAAGGTGATGTTGATTAGAAGCATAGAAATTAGAAACCAAAGGAAATCGTCTTAAGTCTAAACTTAGTCTATAGTCCTGATAAAAAAACTCACCAAAAAACCGAAGGTCACCTTTGAGGAGAGAGAGAGGAGAGAGAAAGAGAGACCGTCTGTGCAGCGCAGTCAGGAGACCAGCAGAGCAGGAAAAAAGCCCCACTGTTCCGTTCTCGTCTTGTCTTTTGCACCCCGGAAGTCGAGTGCGTAGCAGGGCAGTCTGACGTGCGCAAGCGGTGGACTGGGCCTGCGTAGCTCATGCCGTTGGTCTCCTCCCCAAAAGGGTGGTCCTTCAAAAACTGGCGTCTTTCAGTTAGCCTAACCAACTATTAAAAAACTTTCATATTTTTTACCACATCACTTAACCTCTCAGTACCCAGGCAACTCTCTAGGATCATTGGCTGCAGAGAATGTGAGTCTGCATCTGTAGAGGGAGTTTCCTCTTTTGAGAGTTCTTTATGCAATAAAATGGACAGGTTTAGTCCCCAACCCTCTCTTCATGTCTTTTTAGCCATTCCCCAATTGATGGGCACTTCTTTGCTTCAAGGTTTTTTGCTACTGCAAAAATCAGCGGTTCTTTAGAATTCTCACTTCCTTTTATCCTCTTTCTTCCCAGATCATACATTCACATCTCTCTCTGCTTTTCACAGAAGAGTTCTTTGGTACCAATCTCAGGTTTCATTCTTAAATCCCCCAAGTCCTTGCTCCTGTCACTTTCAAAGCCCTCAGCTTCTGGTCTTCTGTAACAATAATTACTTTTTCCTTTTAGCAATTTATTCTTTGCCCTCTCAATTCAGGTACTTTCAACAAACATTTATTAAGGGCTGACTTTGTGCAAGGCCTTGGGAATGCAAAGATGGCAAAGAGATTTGCTGCTCTCAAGGAGCTTACATGTTATTGGGTGTGATGCCCTATGTAAACAGATGAGTAAATGCAAGATGAGTATGGAGAGAACACTCACAACTTCCAGTCTCATAAGAGCCTATACAAGATAATACACGGCCTAAGCTTTGAAGGAAGGTAAGAATTTTGGGAGGTGGAGATGAGGAGGGCATGTCCTCTAGATATCTGGCACAACCTGTGCAAAAGCACTGACATAGGAGATCAAATGTTGACTACATGGAATTCGTGTAGGCCAGTTAAACTTGAATGTAGAGTTTGAAGGGAAATAAGAAGAAATGAATACAGAAAGACAGGTTGAAGTCAGACAATGGAGACATTTGCATACCAGGCTGAGAAGTTCTTTTTGTCCTAGAGACAATAGGGAACCATTGAAGATTTTTGAGCTGGGGCCTTTTGAGCTTGGGAGACCCAGGCTTAGGGTATTTGACTCAGAACAAATTGAGACATATATTTTTTGTATATAGCCAATATGAAAATTTGTTTTTCTTTTTTTCTTTTACAAATTTTATTATTTATTATGGCTTACTTATCATTTAATAGGTATTTTCCAGATGCCTTCAAAATTACCTCACAAAATCTATTTATTTATTTATTTGTTTGTTTTTCTTGACTATAGATATTTCATATCCCCCTTTTTTCCCAGTTTGGGGAGGGAGTAGAAGAGAAGGTGGATAGGGCAGGAGAGAATAGATTTTGTTAAGTAAAAAAAACTTTCTATAAAATCTTATCTATGTTATTCAAACTATCTGATAAATCTAGTAAAATTTGGCTAAAATGAGGGTTCTTTATTATGGATCTGTATATTTTAGAAGTAGCTACATTTTTCATATGAAAAAGGCATACATTGGTGGAGCTAATGTTGCACATGGAGTTGCACCTTGACCTCTGCATTGTTGCCTGGTGATGTTAGCACAAACCTCAGCTTACAAGTGTTTAGATTCACATGAATGTGGGAAACAAGTGGATTCTGACTCTCGGACATTTTTGTATTTATCCTCTTTTGCTGAGTCTTACTTGATTTTTCAGGCAAAGGACTACAGACTTTGGGGCCCTTCCAAGTGACCTATTAAAATCTATATTTATATTTAAATTATGAAAACAAAGTATTAATTCATCTCATCTTTATTACTGTGATATTCAGAAGGTCAAACTTGAATCAGTCAGGTGAGCATTTCTGAGGAAGAATGTCATCTAAGGCAAATAATAATAATAAAAACAATTAATATTATTATAGTAATAATATCTACCATTTATATAGCACCTACTAAGACAAAATTTAATAAATATTATTTCATTTGATCCTTAAAACAACCCTGGAAGGTAGGTGCTATTATTATCCCCATTTCACAGATAAGAAAACTGAAATTAAATGACTTGCCCAGGTTCACACAGCTAATAAGTATCTGGGGGTGGTCTTTGACTGTATTTGAACTCAGATCTTCCTGACTTCAGCCCAAGAATGTTAATTGTTGTACCACCAGTTACCTCTAATGTATGTAACACTATTATTACTATGGTAGAACACAGTTAGGCACAGTTTGTCCTAGTACCTACTTCTGCCTTTGAGTTTTAATCCCACTTCAACCTATGTGACAATAGGCAAGTCAAAAGTTCTCAGAGTATGCTTTTATAAAGGAAGTAAAACTTCTTCATATGCTGTATTGGGATAATTCTATCTCCATTATCTATTTCATGGGATTATTGAGGGAAATATCTGGGAAACCTAAATCATTATATAAATGATTACATTATTACCAGAGATGTTTCATTTTCCTTTTTAAACATTATGCTTGTTTTTCCTTCCTTTAAAATCTCAGAACTATTTGTCTACATGTTTGAGGGTGCAACCTATAGAAGGTCCCTAATTCTATGGAAATTTCCATTACCCCTCCTATCCTGCCTTTCCCAAGATACTAATTAGGCATTTGAATTAGTACCACATTTAAGGGTAAAGACATGCCCGAAAACACTCAACTAGTAAATAGTGATTTTCATACTAAAAAAAAAAGGTGAATGCTGATCAAGGTCCATGAATCAAATGAAGTATTAAAAAAATGACAAAAAATGCGCTCTGCATTTTTTTCACAATAAAAAGGACTTAATGTTTTGGTCACATAAATGTCAAATGCATTATACCTTGATTGTAGTTTAGGGTCTTGAAAAGCTTCTATCCAAAGCACTTCTGGATTTTTATGTGATAATGTTTACCATCTCAAAGCTTAGAGTCCCACTCTTCCTTTTCAGTTTTTATAGCTTGAGGTTCTATAAAGCTAAAGCTAATGAAGTACCATTTGCTAAGAATGATTTGCAGGTTTTTTTTTAGAACCCACTGTATCCTGGGAATGGTATATAGTATATGCATGATGTGATTACTGTTCTCAAGAAACTTGCTTTTAAGTTTCTTATTTCCAAGATGTCAACTTCAAAGTCCTTGAGTGAGTGCCTGTAGTATCTGTGTAGGCCCTGTACTATTATCTCTATCTCCATCTCCATCTCCATCTCCATCTCCATCTCCATCTCCATCTCCATCTCCATCTCCATCTCCATCTCCATCTCCATCTCCATCTCCATCTCCATCTCCATCTCCATCTCCATCTCCATCTCCATCTCCATCTCCATCTCCATCTCCATCTCCATCTCCACCTCTCTTTCTATTGCTATCATCTCCATCTCTATAATTTCTTTCTATCTATATCTATCTATCTATCTATCTATCTATCTATCTATCTATCTATCTATCTATCTATCTATCTATCTATCTATCTATCTATCTATCTCTGTCTCTGTCTTTGTTTCTACCACTACCTCTACCTCTACCTCCACCTCTACCTCCACCTCCACCTCTACTGCTACCGCTACTGCTACCGCTATCATTTGTACATCTACACCTATACCTACACCTACAACTACATCTAGATATGTACTGATATATATATATATATATATATATATATTTGAATCAATGAATTGGATGAAGGCATTGATGACATGTTTATCAGATTTTTTAGATGACAAAAACTATGAGGGATATCTAATATATTGGGCATTATGAATGTCCCTCTTCAACCAGATTGGTCATCAAATTTATTATTAGTTAAGGGGAGGGCGGGTAGGTGGCGCAGTAGATAAAGCACCGGCCCTGGATTCAGGAGTACCTGAGTTCAAATCTGGCCTCAGACACTTGACACTTACTAGCTGTGTGACCCTGGGCAAGTCACTTAACCTCCTTGCCCCGCAAAAAAAAAAAATATATTATTAGTTAAATTTGAAAGGGCTGGGGAAACCTACCAAGGGAGACTGATTCTTATACCCCATTTGTCAATTGCTTCCTGAACTTCTGACCCAAACTTCTTGAATCCTCTGACCAACTCTTAGCCCAGGAATCATAGGATATTTTCCTAGAAAGCAATAAACAGAAAAGATTTGAAACCAAGTCTAAAGATGCCTTTATATTTTTATTCCTTTGTAACGTGAAAGAATTCCCTTGCTGGAATTAGAAGGGCAGTTTGGACACTGGCTGGCAAAAGATTACTTATTACCTTGATTTTCCTTAAAAAAAAGCTAAGTTTTCTCAGCTCTAGAGTCAGTCCAAGCAGGTGTCAGCATTCAAACAAGAAATCAGATCTTGAGAAGTAATTTACTCTCCATCTACAGGTAAGGGAAGGCGAGGTATTTTCTTTTTCCTCTCCTCTGTCTTCCACGGTACTTTGAAATGGGTATATTCGGCCAGTAGAAGACGTCACATACAACAAAGAAAAACACACATACATACTCTCTAGACATATAGAAGCAGAAAAGCAGGAGGTAGCTTCAAAGATTGAGACCTGTGGTAGCAAAGAAGAGAGCCAACTATGGATTGGAAAGAGAACTAGCCCAATCAATTGCAAATCAGGCTCTGTAGCACACTCTGTAGTCCGGCTGAATAATCCTGCCTACCAGAGATGTTTTAGCCCTAGAACCAAGGAGTAGCAGCTGCTTTCTGGGGACTAAAACCCATGAATATGAGCACAAATTGGGGAGTAACCCAAGGGAAGGTATTACATACATATCATTGACTAGGTCTTCTAAGAATAATAAATAAGGATCAATTTATATTTTGATGCTTTATGGACCCATGATCCCACTGACATGTACTTCTTCTGATACAGATTGCATTCCAGTCACAACTCATTTTATGCAAATTTTGTCCATGTTTTTTCCTCTAAGACCTATTAAAAATGTTTTTTAAATTAAAAAACAATTTTGGGGGGGGGGCAATAAAAGTTAAGTGACTTGCCCAGGGTCACACAGCTAGTGTCTGAGGCTGGATTTGAACTCAGGTTCTCCTGAATCCAGGGCCGGTGCTTTATTCACTGCTCCACCTAGCTGCCCCAGACTAATTATTTATGAAAGAAATTTACTTTAGCAGGTCCATGATCTAAAAAACAAAAACAAAAACCATAATAAAAATGGTGAGTTTTTAAGCATTAATACCAGTAACACAACCCTCAGCTTCATATCTCTGCACATGTTTATTCTGTGGGTCTTTTGAAGAAATATTTATTTCAAAGTGAGACAGTAGCCTAGAATTCTGGGCTTAGAATATTCATGGCCTGAGTTTAAATCCTGTTTGTAAAATTTAATAGCTGCGATCCTAGGCAAGTCACTTAACTTCAAGTGCCTTTATTCTTATGGAATTAGATCTAAGTCACTGATAGGTTTGCACTCTGCTTTGGTAGAGGGAGTTTCTGTGCTGATTAAATCATTGTCTCTGTATAGTGATGCTCTTTTGCACCAGCAATATATGTAATCAGGTGCTTGATAAATGCATAATTCTTTTAATTTAATTGAACAATTTAGCAGCATTCTATTACTTAGCTAGGTCCAACTTGCTTAAGCTACAAAGATAAAAAATGAAAACAGATTCCTGCCTCAAGAAACTAGATTCTACAATTGAAAATAATGACATCCCTCCCCACTCAATCAGATGTGATCTTATTCTCAACCCTCATAGAGCTTAGTTTCTGCTTCTCATCATAGTCTGCCTTTTATGATAACTATATACATATGGGTCTAATTTTCACAATGATAGTGTAACTCCTGAAGGCAGAGAACTTGTCACATTATCTGTGTTTCTACAATGATGGACATATATCAGATAATCATTATATATTGAGTTGAGTTGACTATTAATACCAATTGCACCCTTTGACTTTATTTCTCTATGTGTTTCCCCATTCTGGGGAATTACACGACTGACATAATTGTATTTATGTTTATTATATGTGGGAAGCTTACATACAGTTCAATCCATGCATATGATGAAGTTAGCAGCTAATGGTTCATTTCATCATGGTGGGAGATGAGAGCATGTGACTTTTTACCTGACACCTGGACTTGCTTAAGGAAAGATAAGTAATAGAGGCTTATCACTTTTATTTTATTTTTTCTAGGTGTTTTCTATGAAAGCAGAAAAGGGATAAGTAGGGGAACTGAACCATGTAGTCAATAGAAGGCTAATATATATTAAAATGCTTATAAGGTGCATTTTTTTATTTTCAAAAATTAATTTTAATTTAATTAATATTTTCCTTACACTTTGCATATCACAAAGAAAAGGAAGAGATAAAGTCCCTTAGACTCAAGAGGACAGCATAATATGAGGAAAGCTATGCAAAAATAAAATATGTAATGCCTGAAATGTATATTTCTTGGCATCCCACCTGAATTTGAGTGACTGTCATTTGCATTTTCTGTACTTAAATATGAGTGACTCTTGCTCTAAGTCTAGAGGGAATGCATGCCTCTTATGAGAATGCAAAGCACTTTACTGTATAATATGAATGACCCATACCTCACAGCTGCCCTAGGCTGAGATTTAATTTACATGGCAAGACATAATGGTGTTTTCTCAATATTTTCAGGAAGAGATTTCATATAAAATCTTTGTGATTCAGGTTGAGTAGTAAAGCTAGCATTCAGTGTACTTCTATAATGGTCCAAACTAACTGTGAAAGAAAAATATGTAAAGTAGAACTATTTTTAAAAATTTTAACTCAGGTGAAAATATAGAATTTAATTCAATTAAATTCAAGAAGCATTTATTACATGCTTATCATATGTGTGTGAAGTCAATATAAAGCAATTTCAGGGGGAGAAGGAGCTCTAATAACTGGGATTGGAAGGAAGAGAGAAAGTCCTTATATAGGAGGGAGCCCTGCAGCTGACCCTGTTGGACTAGGAATTGCAATAGATGAAGGTTGAGGAAGGAAAACACGCCAGGCATGGAAAATAGACTGTGCAAAGACACAAAAAAGATGCCATAATAAGGGGACTGGCCAGGAGGCTAGGTTGTGAATACATAGTTTGTATATGGAGGAGTAATGTGAAAGAAGTATGGAAAGATAGTTTGGAGACAGATGGTAAAGGTTTTTTTCCCCCCCAGGGCAATGGTGGTTAAGTGACTTGCCCAGGGTCACACAGCTAGTAAGTGTCAAGTGTCTGAGGTCAGATTTGAACTCAGGTCCTCCTGAATCTAGGGCCAGTGCTCTATCCACTGAGCCACTTAGCTGCCCCCTTGGTTCTAATTTCAATTTTGTGTTATACCTATATAAAAACCATGGGGAAATAGTCAGTGGAGAGAAGCTTTAAATTTTTGCTTAAAAGGAGTTTGATGATAATCCATGAATTTCCATATCTAATGTTATCTCCTATAATCATAGACAAAGGAGAGTTTGTTGTAGTGTTATGACATCAAATTGTTCTATGCCTGGGCTGCCAACATGTACTGAGGAAAGTGATGTAACTGTGTTGATGGATACCCCTATATACTTTTTTTTTTTTGGTGAGGCAATTGGGGCTAAGTGACTTGCCTGGGTCACACAGCTAGTAAGTTGTCAAGTGTCTGAGGCCGGATTTGAACTCAGGTCCTCCTGACTCCAGGGCCGGTGCTCTATCCACTGTGCACCTTAGCTGCCCCCCCCATATACTTTTATTGTTTATCTAGCTGGGCCTCACTGTTGCTTGCAATCTTTATAGATATTTTTTGTTGAGCCTTTATCTCATGTTTACATCAGCTATTCCAAACTTTTCCAATCTCCTCAAGACTTCAATCCTGGGCACACTGGTAAATGTTTTAGCTACTAGTTCTCTAAAAAAAAAAAGTACACATGACACACTTTTTAAGTTTAACCTGCATTATTAACATTTTTCTCCATCATTTTCTTAAGTCTAGACAATATACCAAAAATCAAGCCCAACTGATAGTGTTTCCTGATATCCGAGGTATAAGCATTACATTGAAAATTTACCAACTGGCTCTCAGAAACCAATATAATCTTGCTTTGGCAAACCCCTGTCCCAATTCTACCCCCAACACTATCATTCTAAGCAGATGACCTCTCTTACTTATCTCAATTTCTTATATTCTATCAATACTTCTCTCCCTGACCTCCTTTCAAAAACAAGCATTTCTTTTCCTTTTCAAAAACTAATGCCCTTTGTGAACTGATCTAACCATTCTTTAGAGCAATTTGGAGCTATGTCCAAAGGGCTATAAAACTATGCATACCCTTTGACCTAGCAGTACCACTCCTAGGTCTGTATCCAAAAAAACCCAAAAAGATAAAAAACAAAAAAGGAAAAGGGCCTATATGTACAAAAATATGTATAGCAGTTCTTTACTGGTAGAAAAGAATTGGTAATGGAGGGAATGTCCATCAATTGGAGAATGATTGAAAAAATTGTGGTATGTAATTATGATGGAATGCTATATGAAATGATGAGGAGGATGCTCTCAGAAAAACCTGGAAAGACTTACATGAACTGATGCAAAGTGAAATGTACTGTGTATAAAGTACAGCGATATTGTAAGATGATCAGTTGTGAATGACTTAGGGATTATCAACAATATAATGACCCAGACAACTCTGAAGGACTTAGGATAAAAATGCTATCTATTCCAGATAAAGAACTAAGAGTGTCTGAAAACAGATAGAAGCATACTTTTTAAAACTTTATTTTTCTTGAGGTCTTTTTGGTCTATGTTTTCTTTCACAACATGACTAATATGGCAATGTTTAGCACATATAGCCCATATTGAATTGCCAGCCTTCTCAGTGGTGTTGTGGGGGAGAGGGAGGGAGAGAATTTGGAACTCAAAGTTTTAAAAAATGAATGTTAAAAACTGTTTTTACATGTAATTGGGGAAAATAAAATACTAAATAAATTTTAAAAAGAATAATACCTTTGCCTGTGTTCTTGATCTCTTCTCCTCCTATTTCCTCTAAGACTTCAATTCTTCTCTCTATTGCACCTTCAAACTTTCCCCCTTTCATTGGCTCCTTGTCTCTTCAACTGAAAACAGGCTCCATCTAATTTAATTTCCTTAGAGTGGTTTTTTTTTTTAGGTTCCTTCTTCTCTGCTGGATAACCCTTTCCTGATCTGGGTAGAGAGGACACCATTTGACCCTTTTGCTTTTTTCCCCAGCAGAGGAGTTAGTTTGCATTTAGTGAACACATAATTGATGTTTGCCTAAGGCAGAAACCCATGTTTGGTACATTTTTTTTTTCAGGTCACTCTTGCCTTCTATACCTTCTCAATTTTAGATTCTCTGTTGCTATTCGTGGCTCCCATTGACTACTCTAGCTGACTACTACAGGGGCAAGCTACCTGTTAAGTCTAAATTGTTCCTTATTATGAGGGACTCCGGATCACCCCTGACATTTTATCAATCTCCAAAGTCCTTGTACTTCCTTTCTTACTCTCCTTGTCTTCCAGGTAAAAGACCAGTAAATTGTAGATCCCAGTCAATGATCTCATTGCCCCTAGCAGAAGTTAAAGCTATCTTGGAGAAAATTTGCCAGAAAAATTCCAAGCTCACTTCCCTCCTCCTATTTCCAGCTCATTTCTATTGTCTATTCAATTCAGTTATTGCTTCATTCTGCTGACACCAGTTATCAAAGTCCTTAAAGTGACCCTGTCAATCCTTCTGTGGTCTGACTAAATGACCTGGTAGAGATAGAGCCTTTAAGAGAGAAACAGGCCTAGTCTTGATTATGTCATTACCATTTAAAAAGAATAATTATAATAGTTGGACATTTATGTAGCATTTGAAATTACCAAGCACTTCAAAAACAAGATTTCTCATAATGACAAAACGTGATTCCAAAGGACTGAAGATGAAGCATACTACCTACTTTCTACCAGACTTAAAATGCAGATTGAGACATATTTTTGGATGTGGCCCATGTAGGAATCTGTTTTGCTCTACTAATCATATTTGTTGTGAAGGTTTCTTTCTTTTTTATTATTCAACTGGATGGAGAGTGGGAAGGTAGAAAATGAATATGCATTAAAAATAAGATTTCTTGTTTAAAAGACATTTTAATGTAATATATATCTGTAACTAGATATATGTATGTATATCATCTACCTATCTATCTATCTATGTCTATCTGTCTGTCATCTAATCTTTTAATTATCCATGGCCATGCTATTCTTTAAAAATTAATTGGCTTTTTTTTAAAAAATGGAAATTCTCAGGCCATGTTTTATAGACTATTGTTATTTGTTGTGATCGAATCAGTTAATCTAAAAGCTAGTAAATCTCCTTTTCCAAATCATTAGCAAACAAATCCTAACGACTCCTTTCCAGGGCTCTAAGTACATCACATCTCACATCACTGTCAGCAGATAGATCACTGTAACAGAAAATACAGGTAGAGGTAGGCAATTTATTGTATTCTGAAAAAAATACCCTCGATTGGTGAAGTAAAAAATAAGCATACATAGTTACCATAAATCATATGTCAGATAACTCATCATCTAGTCTATACATCATAATGTGCTAAACTGAAATTGCAGTTTTTTATATCAAAGTCTGTCCGTCTGTAGTGTTGAGGCTAACACATTTCCACAAATGAATTGTACAGGCTCAGTTACTTGAATTCTTTCATTCTAGCACAGCTTGATGAAATTTTGGTTCTCTGAATAGATCTGATTTAAGTGCCTGCTTGTGCCAGGCAACAGTCTTGGGTGCTGGAGAATAAAAGTCAATCGATCAACAAACATTAATTAAGCACCTACTATGTGTCAGGAAGGGCAGCTAGCTGGCTCAGTGGACAGAATACCAGGCCTGGAGTAGGAGTTTGGCTTTAGTCCTGAACCCTTCATGAGTTGAAATCTGGCCTCAGACACTTCCTAGCTGTGTCACCCTGAGCAAGTCACTTAACACCCATTTGCATATTTCCTCATCTGGAAAATGAGCTGGAGAAAGAATGGCAAACCACTCCAGTATCTTAGTCAAGAAAACCCCACAAGGGAGTCACAAAGAATCAGATGTGACCCTAAAAAATCAACTGAATGTGTAGGGACTATTCTAGAATAAAAAGACAAAATGAAAGTGTCCCTGACCTACAGTGTTATAACATAATGGAATTTGGCAGACACCCAGGGGCCACACCTGATTGATTTAGTATTGTTTGAATGGGTGAGAATGAGAAACTGACTAAGTACCTACTTAAGGATGATTGATGAGGGTCACACCTGGCTGACCCTGAGTGATTTGTTGGTGTACTACTGACATCAGCAAGAGACCACTCTCAACCAACCAGCTTGAAGGACCTCCCCTTTGGGGGAGGGAGAGGAACTAGGAAGGGGACACTTGCTCATAGAAGAACTTTCTTTTTGGTGAGGAAGAACCAGCATGGCGGCAGATGGAGAACAGGGGGGCTCTCATAGTCGTTTGGACACCAGCTTGGTGGTGAGAGATTTCATGTGGGCTTCTAGGAAAGGAAATTACTTTCTTTCTTCAGGCTATACCGAATTAGATCTGAGCTAGGATTTCCATGCTGATAAGGAATCTCTTCTCAATCTCTCTCTCTCTTCACTAACTTATAATATATGTTTTAATAAATCTTTAAAAGCCTAAACTCTTGTTGAATTTATCAGTGAGTTTAGCCAACTTCCCTCCAAGACTGGGGGGGGGGGAAGATTAGAACACCACAATTTAGATTTTAAACAATACATACAGGAACTTACATTCTAATAATGGAGACAAAATATGTGAAAAAATAAATTTCCTGGCTTGAGGCATTGGCAAAAACCAAATAGTTGTGACTATAAAAAAACCTATTTTAATGAATGACTTTAGTAAATTCTTATATCTGGAAAACAATATGAATTTAAAGAATCTTAAAAGTAGTTATTAAACAAGTCATTCCCATTGATAAATGATCAGAGGATATGAACAAAGAAATCAAAGCTATCTATAGTCATATAAAAATATTCTAGATCACTATTTGATCAGAGAAATTCAAATTAAAACAACCAAGGTATTACCTCACACCTATAATAGTGGCAAATATAAAAAGAGGAAAATATTGATGTTGAAAGGGACATGGGGAAAACTGGGATGCTAATCCACTATTGGCAGAGTTGTGAATTGATCAAACCATTCTGGAGAGCAATTTGTAACTGTGCTCAAAGAGCTATAAAACTGTGTTTACCCTTTGATCTAGCAATACCACTGCTAGGTTTCTATCTCAAAGACATCCCCCAAAACAGAAAAAGATCATTTGTATAAAATATTTATAGCAGCTCTTTTTGTGGTGGCTAAGAATTGGAAATTAAAGGATGCCCAACATTTGGGGAATGGCTAAACAAGCTGTGGTATATGATGGTGATTTAATATTATTGTGGTATAAGAATGACAAGCAGGATGACTTCAGAAAGGCCTGAAACGACTTGTATGAACTGATATATAATGAAGTGAGCAGAACCAGGAGAACATTGTACACACCCACAGCAATATTGTGTGATGAATAACTGTGAAAGACTTAACTATTCTCAGCAATACAATGATCCAAGACAAATCCCAAAGGAGTAATTGATGAAAATATACTATCCACCTCCAAAGAAAGAACTGATATTGGTTGAACACAGACCGAAGAATGCTGTTTTTCACTTTTTTCTTTTATTTGAGTTTTCTTATACAAAATGATTAATATGGTTACCACCTCAGGGAGGGGGGAGGGGAGCAAGGGAAGGAAGGAGGGATAACATTTCGAACTCAAAAGTTTAAATAAAAATGTTTATTATCTTTAAAAGTAGTTGTTAAAATATTGACATGGTTTAATAATAATTCTTTAAAATGTATATATGGATAAGATATAGCATCTAAGCTGTCTTCTTGAATTCACTTTTTTGGTCTGCCAATACATTCTTTATACATCAAATAATTTTTCTAATCAATCATTTTGGAAAGTAATTTGGAACTATGTTCCCCAAACTATTAAATTTTGCATACCCTTTGACTCAGCAATACTACTGCTAGGGCTATACCCCAAAAAGATCAAAGAAAAGGAAAAGGCCTTATTTGTACAAAAATATTTATAGCAGCTCATTTTGTGGTGGCAAAGAATTCGAAACTGAGAGAATGCCCATCAATTAGGGAATGTCTGAACAAGTTATAGTATTTGAATATGATGGCATACCATTGTGGTATAAGAAATGATGAAAATGATAGTTTCAGAAAAAAAAAACCTGGGAAGACTCATAGGAATTGATACAAAGTGAAGTGAGCAGAACCAGGAGAAAAATTATATAGTAACAACAATATTGTAAAAATAATCAACTTTGAAAGATTGTTTAAAATAATGATCAACTGCAGTTCAAAGGAATCATGATGAAACTTGCTACCTGCCTCCAAATAGAGAACTGATGGACTCAGAATGCAGATTAAAACCTGTTTTCTGCTATTTTTTCATTGTCTTTTTAAAAAAATATGGTTAATGTGGAAATTTGTTTTGTGTGACTATACATATCTGTTTTAATTTTTCTTGCTGTCTTTCTGAAAATAAAATAAAATTGAAAAAGAGATCTTCCTAATGCACAGAACTGACATTATTGTACCATAATTCAAAAAACTATTGGTTGCTCCCTATGTCCTAGAGATGGCTCCTTGAACTGTGGGTCTCTGAACTGTGGGTCATGGGGTCATGAAGCTGAATGTGGGGGTCACAAAAATTGGGCAACAGTAAAAGATTTTGTATACCTATTTTATATACCTATGTACCCTGGGTTGTGTAAAAATATCTTGAGTGAAAAGGGGTCACAAATGGAAAAAGTTCAAGAAGCCCTGGCCTGGAGGGTAAAATATAACCTCTTTAGTCTGAATTTAAAATCCTTCTCAATCTCTCTCCAACTACGTTTCTGGTCTTCTTTTATACTACATTCCTTCAAAATGACATATAACAATCAAAATTAAAAAAAAAAACAGCTGTTTTCTGATCTCATTTTAGATTCTTGTGACCCCTTCATCATGTTTGAAACACACTCCCTACCTATCTCTGCTCATTAAAATCCTCTTCTTCCTTCAATATCCAGCTTCAGTTCATCTCTGAAGTTTCACTTGATTCTCCTAATCCAAAGGATCTATCCTTTCACAGATGCCCTTACAGCATATTGTCTGGATCTCTTCTTTGCCTTTACTACATTACGTCTGCATTATAATGACTTCAATCCATCATTGTGCTCAATCATGTGAGTACTTCTTCCAGTGATGTCGATTGATAGATCAGTACCCATGTATGATCCTTCAGCAACTGCAATTCTTGTCCATTCAGCCTCATCTAAACTGCCTTGTATGTACTTTTTCTTATACATGCCAATGTATTTACATGTTGTATATGTTGCATATGTACATAATATTGTTTTCTCTGGACTTTACCACTGCACCTCAGAAACCTTCTACTTTGACCTGTTGGGTCCCCTTTTCCTCTTGGTGAGTGCTTCCTGAAATTTCCATTTTTGGGAAAGATCTAGACCCGCTATCCTTTATTCTTCAGACTGTCAATAGGCCCTAGTGTGGGCACCTTCACTCTTCCATTACCAGCCTCACTTTTCAATTCCCATTTTTTGTGCTATCTTCTCTCATTAGAATGTATATTTCTTGAGGGCAGGGATTATCTTTCTTTTTCTTTGCATTTGTATCCCAAGCTTTAGTACAGTGCCTGGCACATAAGTTACATACTTAATAAATGCTAATTGACTTGACCTGTTGACTTATGTATGTATATATACACATGGGCACTCCTACAATTTCTTCATAGAGAGTCCATACAACACATTGGAGGCCTTTGACATAATCTTTTAACATTTTGGAGGTATCCCTGAGGTACCTGGCTTATTCAACCTGTTCTTTACTCCTGTTATATGATGAAACTATCTAATTTTCTTGTCATATATATCCTGGGTAGTATATTTTGAGCCACTTTTTGTGAATAGAATATTAAAGATGACATTGCAGCACCAAATCTCACATGAAGTGTCCCTCTATTGACCTTTGGTCACTCCTCCTCCATTTTTTCCTTTAGAGATTATGTGATTCTTCAAGGATCAAATACAACCCTTATTTTTGGCATTTAAAGCAGTTCCTTCCTACACATTACTCTCTTCCACAGATTTAGTGGTCTAGTCATTTTGTACCCATTGCTGTTTCTTTTCTTTTTTTTTGCTGGGCAATGGGGGTTAAGTGACTTGTCCAGGGTCACACAGCTAGTAAGTGTCAAGTGTCTGAGGCTGGATTTGAACTCAGGTACCCTGAATCCAGGGCCGGTGCTTTATCCACTGTGCCACCTAGCTGCCCACCCCATTGCTGTTTCTAACACACAATACTCTATTTTCTATCTCTATGCCTTTCCACTGACTGTCCCCAATGCTTGGAATGCTTCCCCTCTTTACCTCTGTCTCTTAAAGTTCTCAACTCAAGTGCCACATTCTGCAGGAGGCCTTTTCGGATCCTCCCAGATGGTAGTGTTTTCACATATTAAATCTACTTTGGTTTTATCTTGTATGTATCTAAATATACCCATTTTAACCAGGCAGTTGAGATAGCTAGATTGCACAGTGAATAGAGAACTAGATCCAGAGTCAGTAAGACGTGGAATCAAATTCCGCCTTAGGCAGTTATTAGCTGTGTGACCCTGGGCAAGTATTAATCTTAATGTCCTCATCTGTAAAATGGAGGAAATACAGCATGTACCTCCTTGGGTTGTTGTGAGGATGTAATGAAAAATGCTTTGCACACCTTAAATAACTATGTAAATGCTAACCATCATCTTTATTATTACTATTGTTTCTTCAATTAGAATTTAAGTTCCTCAGAAGTGGGAACTTTTTCACTTGCCTTCATCTTCCCAATGCTTAGCACTATTACTGGAATATAATAAGCTCTTTATACATGTTCGCTGATTGATTGTCTTGTAGCATGCCATATAGCATTGCTGGGAGAAAAGCAGTGTTAAAAGAACAAGCTTTTGTTTTAGGGTTCCAGTGAGTTGAAATCATTGAAAGCATTGAATGAATTCCTAAATGCAATTCCAAATGCTCTTTTCCTCATTGCTAACAGGGACTTCTAAGACCATCTAGTCTAACTTGTACATGAAAAGATTACTTTTATACCTATCTGACCCATGATCATGCAGTCTCTACTTAAACACCCCAGTGAGGTGAGTACACCACCTCCTGAGGTTGTCCATTCTGCTTTTTCATAGCTAACAGAATTGTTAGGAAGAGTTCCCTCACATCAAACCTAAATTTGTCTTTCTGAAATTTCTACTCATTGTTCTTCCTTCTTTCCTAAGCAGCCAAATGGAATAAGCTTAATCCCTCTTCCACATAATATAGCCCTTCAAATACTTGAAGGGAGTAATCATGGTCCCTCTAAGTCTTTTCTTCCTTAGTCTAACTATCTCCAATTCCTTCAACTGATGCTCATATGAGATGAACTCAAGACCTTTCATCACTCTGGTTGCTTTGCTCTGGATATATCCAGCTTATTAATGTTTGTCCAAAAATATGGTGCTTATTATATGAATTGAAATAATGATCCTGATTTTTATCCACATCACACCTGCTATCCCTGGGTGTCCCATAGGACTCCTCTTTCTATACTATTTCACATGGTATCTCATCAGCTACCATGGACTCAATGATCATCTCTATGCTGATGATTCTCTAGTTCTTAGTTTCTTTTTTTTTTTTTGCTTGTCAGTGGGGGTTAAGTGACTTGCCCAGGGTCACCCAGCTAGTAAGTATCAAGTGTCTGAGGCCGGATTTGAACTCAGGTCCTCCTGAATCCAGGGCCGGTGCTTTATCCACTGTGCCACCTAGCTGCCCCCTAGTTCCTAGTTTCTTAAACTGTGGAGTCACAACCCCATATGGGATTGTTAACTGAATGTGGGGATCATGAAAAATTTGACAACTGTAAAAGTTTATGTATACCTATATGCCTATATACTGGGAGTCACATAAAAATTTCTTGGGCAAAAAGGGGTTACAAGTGGAAAAAGTTTAAGAAGCCCTTCTCTAGTCTACTTATCCAGACTGAAACTTTTTCTGTTGATCTCCAGTCTTGCATTTTCAAATGCCTATCGGCCTCTTTAACTGAGCATCCTGTAGACATCTTAAACTCATTATATCCAAAATCGTGCTTAGTATCTTTCTCCCTAGGCCCTCCCCTCTTCTTAATTTCTCTGTTATTGTTGAGGGCATTACATCTCTGCAGCCATCCTGTTACACAGGTGACATTCTTACTTCCTCACTCTTTTTCATCTTGCATAAACCTTCTTTTGCCAAGGCCTGTTGATTTTCTTTGTTACATATCGCATCCTTCTCTCCTCTGATATTTCCACCACCTTGGTGCAGGCTTTCATGACTTCACACTGAACAAGACTATCTCTCAACTCTAGATATTTTCTTTTAAAAAAATATTCTTTTATTTATTTTGTTAAATATATCCCAATCACATTAAAATGTTTAACATTCATTTAAAAAAATTTTGAGTTCCAACTTCTTTCCTTCCCTCCTACTGTGAGTGAGCTTTTCCCCAAACCTTAAAGATAATTGGTTTAACTGTGGTAATAATCAGTACTTAGACTACAAGTTGTGATTTAGTGTTCAGGTATTCTTTAGTGGTATTCTTTCATAGTTTTCTTTAGTAGTTTAAGCAAATGATAATGGAATAAGACAGATACTAGTAGAGCAAATTCCAATGCCATATGACCATCAAGTCTAGAAACCATCTGACATTCATCTATTCCTCTAGCCATCGTCCGGTTCCACCTTAGTGTCTCTAGCAGTCACTTGATTTCACCTCAGTACTAAGTGTTCAGCAACCCAAGTTGGCAGATTTTGGAAATCCAAGTGGCTAGTGAGTTTTGATGGTGAACTTATGGACATGTACCACTTGGGGTGTATTCCATTGTGGGAGTGGTATAAAAGCCATTGAGTGACGCTACTTGGGGTCTTTGGGTCCTAGACCTGAGACCGCCTTTATTGTGAAGCCAGATCCCTTTCTAAATAAACCCATTTTCTAAGGCTTTAAACTTCGCTGTTTCTTTTCCTTCATCGGACTTAGAAATTTTCATGACACTACCCCTCCCCTATCCATTGAGAAAACAAGCAAAATGATATCAATTATATATGTCATCATGTAAAACATGATTCCATATTAGCCATGGTGCAAAAAAGAACAAAAAAAAACCCCATAAAAAAGCAAGAAAAATTAAAAAGTGAAAAAAAAAGTATGCTAGTACTCAGAGTTTATCAGTTCTCTCTCTGGTGGTAGATAGCATTTTTCATTATGGTTCTTTTGGAATTATCAGTCTTGATTCGAGTAGCTAAGTCTTTCACAGTTGATAATCATTACAATAATGCTGTAACTATGCAGTATTCTCCTAGTTCTGTTCACTTTATTTTACATCAGTTCAAATAAGCCTTCCCAGGTTTTTCTGAAATCATCCCCTTCATTATTTCATATAGCACAATGGTATTCCATCATAATCATATATCACAGCTTGTTCAACCATTTCCTAGTTGATAGGCATTTCCTCAATTTCCAATTCTTTGTCACCACAAAAAGAGCTGATATATATATTTTTGTACAAATAAGTCCTTTCCCTTTGTCTTTATTCTCTTTGGGATACAGACCTAGTAGTGGCATTATTGGGTCAAAAAAGTATGTATGGTTTTAAAACCCTTTGGGTATAATTACAAATTGTTCTCTAGAATGGTCGGACCAGTTTACAACTCTACCACAATGCATTAGTATCCCTATTTTTTCACATCCTCTCCAACATTTGTCCTTTTCCTATTTTGTCATGTTTGCCAATCTAATAGATAGGAGGTAGAGGCTCAGAGTCATTTTAATTTGCATTTTTCTACTCAATAGTGATTTAGAACATTTTTTATATGTCTATTGATAGCTTTTAATTCTTCTGAAAATTGCATTTTCATATGCTTTAACCATTTATCAATTGTGGAATGGCTTATTTTTTATATATGTCTCAGTTCCCTACATATTTGAGACATGAGGTTTTTATCAGAGAAACTTTCTATAAATTCCCCATCTCCCTTCAGTCCATCCTGAACCAGTTTCCTGCATTTTTTCTAATTTTGGCTTCATTGGTTTTGTTTGTGTAAAACCTTTTTCATTTCATGTAATCAAAATTATCTTTTTGACTTCCCAAGATCCTTTCTATCTCTTGTTTGATCATAAACTCTTACCTTATTTATAAATCTGATAGGTAAAATTTTCCATGTTCCCCTAATTTACATATAAAATTATCTTTTATGTCTAAATCATTTACCCATTTTGAACTTATTTTGGTATATGGTGTGAAATGCTAGTTTATGTCTAATTTCCACCAAACTGCTTTACAATTTTCCCAGCAATTTTTGTCAAATGGTGAATTCTTGCCACCAAGGCTTGGATCTTTGTTTTTATCAAACTGGATTACTATGGTCATTTATAACTGTGTATTGTGTGCCTAATCTATTCTACCGATTCACCACTCTATTTCTCAGCCAGATTGTTTTGATGATTACTACTTTGTAATATAGTTTGATATCCGGTACTGCTAGCCCACCTTTCTTTACCTTTTTTTAAAAAAATGATTTCCTTTGATATTCTTGACCTTTATTTCTTTCCAGATGAATTTTGTCATCTTTTTTTCTAGTTTCTAGGCATTTAAATGACTTTCTCTTTTTTTTTTTTTTTTTTTTTTAGTGAGGCAATTGGGGTTAAGTGACTTGCCCAGGGTCACACAGCTAGTAAGTATTAAGTGTCTGAGGCCGGATTTGAACTCAGGTACTCCTGACTCCAGGGCCGGTGCTCTATCCACTGCGCCATCTAGCTGCCCCTAAATGACTTTCTCAATGTTCTTAGAATGTTCTCTCCTCACTTCTCCCACCTGTCTTCCCTGTTTCCTTTAAGTTCAAGCTAAAACTTACTTTCTATAAGAAACCTTTCCCAGTCCCCCTTAGTTATAATTTCTTCCCTCTGTTGATTATTTACAAATTATCTTGTGTCTAGTTTGTTTACACAAAGTTGTTTACAGATTGTCTCTTCATTAAAATGTGAATTCCTCCAGGGCAGAGACTGTTTTCCCCCCTCCTTTCTTTGTATCCCTAGTGGTTAGCACAGTGCCTAACACATAGTAGTAGTGAATCAATGCTTATTGACTACCAGCAGAATGCTGCATGGCTATCTGCTACTTATTCTTATATATTTGGGCTCTCTTAATTTAGCTCAAGATTGCTTTATTTGATTTTAGTTTCTGGGTTTCCATGTCAAATTGTTGACTCATTATGCTTACAGTTTACTAAAACTCACATTTTTTCAGGTGAATTACTGTTTAGCCATATCTTGTCTCGTTAAATTCTGGGAAATCTCATTGTATATCTACAGTGTTTGCCTAAGATATAGTTAGACACAGTTTAACTCAAGAGGTCACCTAAATCCAATTAGTAAATCTTGTCAATTCTTTCATAGCAACATTTCTCACGTTTGTCCCTTTCTTGCATGTGGATAACTCTCTAGTTCAGGATCTTCTCACATTTTACCTGGATGAGCTCTTGTTTTTGATCTCAGGACCCTTTTTGATCTCAAAAGTATTTAGGACAACCCAAAGCTTTTGTTTATGTAAATTATATCTATCAATATTTACTATATTAGAAATCAAAGTTAATTATTTAAAAAATACTTATTAATTAGTTTAAAATGTCAATAATATATCCATTATATTATAAGATAAATAGATAATAAACAAATAACATAAATATTAATAGAAAATCATTTTTTCCAAATAAAATATTAGTAAGAAGAATGTCATTGCTTTAAAGATTTCTCTAAATCTCTTTAATATCTGGTCTAGTGTGTTGTTTTTGTTCAAGTAGATGAAAAAAAAACCCAACCTGCCTTATGTGGATATATGGTTGGAAAAGGGAGGAGTATTTTAATAGGTAAATAATTTATTATTATTATTAAATAATTTTGACTTTGCAGTCCCCTAAAAGGATCTTGGATATCCTAGAAATCTGCAGACCACAATTTGAGAACTGTTGACTTGGATATTAGAATGGCCTGTGAATTCATCTCCCTGCTTTCAGTCTTCCCCCTATCTAATCCATCCTCCACATAGTTGCTAAATTGATATTTCTAAAGCACAGGTTTGACTGATATAAACAGGGGGGAGGGGTGAAATGAGGGGGAGAGATGAGTCAAGGATGTTTTCTAGATTGTGAACAAGGGGGGCTGAAATCATGCTGGTGCCTAATCATGAATAGGAGTCAGTCCATATAAGAGTGCTCAGAGTCCATCTAGTCTGACTTCTTTATTTTACAGATGATGAACTAATTATTTGAGAGAAGTAAAGATACTTCCCTGAGATCACACATGGAGTGCAGAAGTGAGGAAGAAGGGATTGTTACTGTTGTTGTTGTTTGTCCTTAAGTTTTCAAAGAGGACCATGACATTGGGTTGTGCAATCAATTGGATTTAAGCGAGGGAGGGCTGTGCAAGGTCACCAACCTCATTCCTCCAGAGCCATATGGGTCCAGTGGCAGGATATACATCAGGATGCCTGGAGATAGCCCTGAATTTTTAAGATATTTGGGATTAAGTGATTTACCCAGGATTACACAGCTAGTAAGTGTCTGAGGTGAGGTTTAAACTTAGGTCTTCCCAACTTCAGGCTCAGTGCTCTATCAAATGTGCCACCTAGCTGCCTCAGAAAGAGGAGGATGAGTTTTGGCAGGAATAAGATGACTTCCTTTTTAGACATGGTGAATTTGACTGCCTATATAACATTCAAGTGGAAATTTCTAGTATGTATTATTATTATTATATAGTAATATTATTATGTTGGACTGGAACTCAGAAAAGTGATGAGATCATATACATTTGGGAATCCTTTTCTTCTGGGATAGGACATTGGGACCTATGATTTCACCAGAGTAGAGAGCTTCCTAGTGAGGAAAAATCCCTCTGCTAATGCAGATTGACAATTTAGCAGATTGTAGCACTAAGAGGATGTCAGTTGTTGAGGATAACAAAACCGTTTTATGTCAGAGGGGAGTTTTGAACTTGTCTTTCTGACTCTGAGGCTAACTCTCTATCCATTGTGTTATACTTCTCAAGATATCACCAAAAGAGAGATCATAGAATGAGAAGCAAAAGAGGCTTAGGACAGAGCCCTGGGGTAAATTCGCACAGAAGTGATGAGTTGTGGGATATGATTCAGTAAAGGAGACTGACAAAAATCAGTCAGACAGGTAGGAAAAGAAAAAAGTAGAGAGAAAAATCATGAAAACCCAGGGAGGAGGGAACATTCTGGAGGAGGGAGTGGCCAACAGTGTCAAATGATGAAGAGAGGTCCAGAAGGATGGATACCTTACTTGCTTTATTGATAGCCATGCAATGTCAAGAGAACTAGTATATTGGGTAGACCTCTTGTGGAAAGCTGCCATTATGAGAAGACATGGACAAGAATAGCAAAGGAGGGCCTGGATGTATCTTGAGCTATATGTTGGAGGGTGTACCCATTGTGATGAGATCATAGATCCATCAAAGCATTGATGTCCTGAATTAAATTGAATTTAATAAGTAGAAAAAAGAAATAAATAAATATTTATCATAAAGCAAATGAAATAATTTTGAACAAACTAAATACACTGTGCATTCTTCTTTTTTTTTTTCTAAGAAGAAAGTTTTATCTAATGTGAAAGTTTCTTTTTATGTTGACACTAATTTATATAGACCCATTTGAGTTTTTCAGTGACTAGAACGTCCACCTTCTTATATGTGAAACTATTATGTAGCTGGGTTTTCACATAGATGCTTACATTTAATTGTAATGGAAAAGTATAACTCAGAAATATTTTTATGATTTGGTACTTTCCGAAGGATGTTTTAACTTCAATAGAGACTTAAATGGAAAAAGAGGGCTACAGGACAGACATAAAACTGCTTCTACAGAAATGGTAATGACTCTTGTATCAGATGTGAAATGTAGGTCTTCTTAGAGATAGCAAGTCACAAAATTGTGGATAGTTTCAAATACCCTTTGACAATCCATCTTATTTAAATTCTATTCAAATTTTTCCTTTTGTATTACATATACTATATACCCATGACTTCTCTTCATTGATTGTTTGATCAGTTAATCAATAAAGTCATTCCTATTTCCAGGGAGCAGAAGTAGGAATTATATTATTTATTATTTTAATTTCAACTATCTTGTCTTAATAATTCTTGGGATATCTGGTATTTATCAAGCCTATTTTTAATTTGTTTACTTATATTAAAAAATTTGAGGCAAAAAGTACTATTATAATGAGGGAAATAAAGGGAGTCCCTCTGATCTGTTTAATTGGGGCCATTCCATAGAGCATGAGTGCAGACCGGTCTATCTATGCCATGGCCTTTTGCCATGGTACTTTTTTTTAAAAAGTAAAAATATTTATATTTTATTCTTAATTACATCTAATAATTTTTCCCTTTCATTTAATTTTTTTCATTTCTACCTTTTTCCCCTCATTGAGAAGGCAAGCAATTTAATATAGATTATACAGAACATATATCCATATTTTGCTATAGTACTTGTGTGACCAGAAGCTCCTGGTTGTTCCCTTGGTCCTTTTGGGGGGAGAATGGGTGGGTAAAGCATATTTCCTGAATTTATATGAGGAATTCAAAGCTTCATTTAAAGTGTTACTTACAAACTCAGGTTATCTGGTGTCTCTATGCCCTAAGAACAATGAACCAAAAATAGTGAATTTATAGAACAGTACCATTCTACTGTCAAAACTAGGACAGATATGGAAGAGATTTTTATTGATTATAGGTATCTAATAATATGCCTGTTGTAGTAGAAAGAGTGCTTATCACACAAAGGGTCAAAAAAGATTGAATAAGAATCTGGATTCTGTTACTTAATAGCTCTTAGCCCCTGGCAAGACACAGTTTTTTTGAGTCTCACTTTCCTCATCTGTAAAATGAAGGTGAGTGGGTAATAATACTTGTAGTACTTACCTTATGGTGTTCTTGTGAGGATGAAATTAGATTATAGGAAGGATACTTTGTGAATCTAAAGGATCATTAGGAAAACTGGACAATGGTCTGGCCTAAATTAGGTTCAGACTAGCATCATTTACCAAGATAAGCTTCAAATGGATACATGACTTCAATATCACATTGCATACAAGTTAGAAGAGCAAGGAAGAAATTTCCTTTCAGATCTATGGATAAGGGGAAGAGTACATCACTAAACAAGTGATAGTGATCACATATGATGAAGTGGACCATTTTATGTACAATGAAAAAAATTTCTTACAAATTGAATGCAGTATAAATTAGAAAGAAAACAAGGGAAGACAAAGTAATATACATTTATGGAGTGTACTCTGTGCCAGGCACTATGCTATAGGGACAGGGTATACAAATATAAGAAAAAAGAAGTCTTTGCCTTCAGGTAGGTTATACTCTGATGGAAGAAGACAATAGACAAAAGGGAACTGAGAAGAGGAGTATGGCATGATGTCAAAGTCCAGATAGTCAGAAAGAAAACTGAGAGGGGAATGAAAATTGGCTGTTCTAGATACATTCCCAAAACGGAGGTCCCAGGGAAAACTCATTGATGGGAGAAGGAAGCCAGTGTGTGGTGTCGGGAAAATTTTTAAGTCCGATGGAGGAACAGAAACAGCAAAATCTCCAAGCCATAGAAAATAGGTTTATTGAGAGAAGGCCTATCTCACCAATAAAGCTGGTCAGTCAGGGGTTGGACCTGAAAGACCCTAAGTTATAGAATCAATGGGTTTTGGGGCAGCTAGGTGGCACAGTGGATAGAGCACTGGCCCTGGAGTCAGGAAGACCTGAGTTGAAATCCGACCTCAGACACTTAACACTTACTAGCTGTGTGACCCTGGACAAGTCACTTAACCCCAGTTGCTTCACAAAAAAAAGAAAAGAAAAGAATCAATGGGTTTTTATACCCCTACAGAGTTTGAATGTTTCTATACCATACTAATTAAAAGTATCTAAAATTTTAGCATCTTCTTAGGAAATATTGAAACTGCGTATGTGACAAATGTCAGCATTTTCCAATATTATTATCAGTCTTCTTGTGGCAACAAGGTCATAATTCTGCTGCATGACCCCTTCTAGTCAAGCATATCACTAGTAAGCTGCATGACCCTCTTGTCAAGCACAACACTTATGGTTTCTAAAATATAATATTGCTGACTATTGTATCTTCTGATATTACTTAATGCTTGACATTGGAAGGTATCATCTGACATTATTAAGTAGTAAGAAGAGAGACTTAATCTACTAATACAATTAAAGTAAGATATCTAAATATAATAAATCACATTTTTTTAGTTAATATGCTGATTATTATAATAATTAAATCACTTATAACTATGGGGTAGGAAAAATCTCACTCACAGTGGGGAGAGATCTTCTAGAGTGAGAAGGTCACAAGGACTGATGGATATTCCATGATGCAGAGGTTAACTAAGGCATGGTGGTAAAGTATGATGGTCAGAAGCCAAGCCTGCAAGGAGAAAAAACTTGAAAAAAAATATATATTTATATAGTTCCGTATATATATGGAACTGATTCAAATTTACAAGACTAAGTGCCATTCCCCAGTAGGCAAATGGTTAAAGGATATGAACAGGCAGGTTTCAAAAACAAAACTCTAAGGTATTGACAATCATGAAAAATGACCTATATCACTAACAATTAGAAAGATACAAATTAAAGCAACCTTGAAGTTCTACCTGAAACCCATCAAACTGGTAAAGATGACAAAAGAGGAAAATGGCAAATATTGGAGGAGCTGTGGGGAAACAAATACATTAGTACACTGTTAGAGATATGGGAAAGCCCAATCTAGAAAGCAATTTGGAGCTGTGCCCAGAAATATTACCAAACTATGCATATCCTTTAACTCAGCTATGGTATTATAAGGCATACTATACCCTACAAAATATCAAAGAGCAAAAAGAACTTAATGGAATTAAAAAATTAGAAAATAAGGGAATATCTGGTTAATATCTTGGGGAATAATGACAAATATGATATAGGAATATAATAGAATATTATCATGAAATAAGAAATGCTGAAATATACAATTAAAAAGAAAATTGAGAAGATTTTTATGAACTGATGTAAAGTAAGCAGAATTAGAACAATTTATATACAATGATATCTTTATAAAGGTAAAACAACCTTGAAAGACTTTAGAACTCTGATCAATGAAATGATGAAACCATGAGTCCAACAAGAATGAAGATGAAACATGATATTCATCTCCTGACAAAGATGTGATGATCTTAAGATGCAGAAAGACATTTATATTTAGACATAACTAATGTAGGAATTTGTTTTATAAAATATGTAGATATATATTGAGACATTTTAAAAAATGCTTAACAGGAAGGAGTTATTGGGAGGGAAAGATAAATTAAAATGCATAAAATAAAAAATAAAGTTAAAAAAGGTTTTAAGAAGTGTTATAAATATGAGATTGTTATTGCTATTAAAAGTAGCAATAGTCTTCTCTACAATTCATGCATTTTGTTGTCTGCATTAATTGATCAAGGAAGTTGTTAAAAAGGACTAGAGGATGACTACCATCTTGAATCATTTTTTTCCTTGTTAGAAGCAAACAAAAAGTTTGGAGAAATGTAAACACTGTCCCAGGGTTCTCCACTGGAACTGGTCATATAGAAGGCATTTCTAAGTGATCTGGAAGAGGGTGTGCAGTGACATCTCTGACTGCATTGGTGACACTAAGCTTATCTGAGCAGGGAAATGGCAAGATGATAGGCATACACTACAGGAAGAACTCTGCAAGCTGTGTAAGTGGGTAGAAAATAGATGCACTTTTCAGTGCACACAGGTGTAAGATGATGCATTTGTTTAAGGGGGGAAAACCTTATACAAAGTTGTAGTATGCTGGACCAAATCTCAAAGAAAAAATTTTAATACCATATCCTATGTTTTAGGTTCAGGTCTCTCAGAAAGAGCTTTATTTAATTTAACATTGATCTAATATCTAAGCCATTTCTGGATAAGAGAAAAATGTACAAACTGGCACAGTTCCCTTATGCCCTTCCAAATAACTTTTAGTTCCAAGATAATTTGGGGTAATATTTTTAGAAATTTTGAACAAATAGAAAATCATGATATGTTAAAATACAATCTGAGTTTAACATTCCCAAACAATAATCACTACTCAATTCCTTCCATGAGAGCTATTCTCAAGGAAACAATATCAGAATCTCTGCAGAATAGTGAGGCATCTCTTTTGAAAAATAGAAGAGGGTGCCTCCTTTTGAATGGAATAGAGAACACTTCCCTTGGGTGGGTCTTAGGCTAACTGCTTCAGGGCATAAAGAAAGCAAGTACTCATAGTTCAGATTTCAGTTTCTATTCTTAACCATTTCCTTATGAAAGACCTTCATGTCCTCAATCTATCACCTTCAGACTGGCTATTCTAGAAGTTATTTTTTAAGACTAGAAAAATATTTTCAGTTTTAAAGAACAAGTCTTTTTAAAAAAATATAATTCTATACAAACATTCATTTATGATGGAGGAAAGTGGTCTGTGTAGACTTTCTCTAAAGTTATTCACCTAACTTGATGTATAATCTCATACATACATACATTTTCTTTTCCCAATGGACTGGATATTCCATTAGTGTAGGGGATTTGTAGTGAGGAAGTCCCTCTCCTAATTCATACTGGCACCTTCTATGCAATTTATAGTCTTTGAAAATCTCCTGGGATCCTGAGAAGTTCATATAGTGACTATGGGTCAGAGCAGGACTTGAACCCAGGTTTTCCTGCCTTGGAGGCCAGTTCCCTGTTAAGTACCTCATACTGACATTCATGATTTCATATACAAGATTGTAGAGGTAGAGCTGGGAAAGATTTCAGACGCCCCAGGAAGTTAGATGACTTACCCAAGGTCACACAGGTAGTAATTACCAGAAGCTGGATTTGAACCCAATTCTTCTGCTACTTTCCACTGTATCACTTCTTATTTATGTGGGTATTTAAACAATGCAGGTTATAATCTATCCATGCATTTCTATGTCTTCAGTTTCCTTTACAGAAGGTTCCCACTTCCAGTGCTTGAATTCTAGCTCTAGAGTTCTTGACACTGCATGAATTTAGGAGCACACAGACTGACTGCCGTGTATCACTCATTTTTACTTTGTGTTTGTCTCAATATTTCTAGTTATATAATTCTTCACATGCTCTGGTTCAACTTAACTTCATTTGTAAACTATTGAAGTCTGTTCACACCTGCCATATGCCTCTTGATTTGTCCTTTGTGTAACCTCCAATTTTAATTCTTAAGAGCCTGTGGTATCCTCTATATGTACAATATTGCTTAAAAAAAGAGACTGATTTATTTTAGGGAGAATCTTGGAATCCTGAAAAGCACTGTGCTCTTTCCCTTCCTCCACCACTTTAACTCAGCCCAGATCCTTGTCTATAGGCAATAATCTGTACACTTACATGCTAATGGACAACATCTATGGGTTTTCTATACCATGACATCTTATATTTGACCAATAGGCTGCTGTTCATAGCATCATTTATTCAAAGCAGGACCTTATAGTTCATTGAATCTATTTTACAAATGAAGAAAGCAAGGCTGGGAGACTTAAAGTGACTTGCCCAGGATCACACCCCTAGTAAGTATCTGAGACCAAATTTAAATTCCATCTCAGCATTCTAGACATTGTGCCATCTAGCTGTCAGATTCTTTGCTAATTATCTTCCTTAATGGCAGCAAATCTGGTTGGAGAATGTGTCTTTCTCTTTAATTCCTTGCCTTATTTTACTATTTAGAAGACTATAGCCCAAAGTTATTTTGTTAGTTATATTTTTCATGGAATGTTGCATAACACCTTTTGGGAGGATAGCCTTTATTGCTCTTCTGAATCATATTCTTTTTTATAGTAACAAACCAAAACACCAATCAGCACAGTAGGGTCTTTCATTGTCTGCACTTTTCAGTCAATTGTGTGACAATAAAGATGTAACTACTATGGGATGCAGTTGGTGAAGACCTTTCCATCTTCTTTTCAAACCTTTGATAAAAGTATGCATTTATAGAAGATAGGGATATTCTTTCAGTTCTATAATTTTTTCCAGTAAAGTTTGAGTTTTTCCCCAAAGACTATGATATTCATTGTTCTTTTATAAATAATGAGTATCAACCCTCGCTACCTTCAGAATCATGTCATCTCTGGCATAGACCTCCTCTTTGTGTACTTGGTCTGATTCAGCTTCTCTTCCTATCTTTTTTTTGCGGAACTCTCCAGTTTTTAATACAAAATGTACCACATATCTCAATGTTAATACAATGCATCCAAATGCATTGGTGGTGGCTTCCATTGTTATTGACAGTGAACAGAGCTTGCTATAAAAATCTTTAGTGAATCCTGTTTCTCATCTGTTGCCCTCCATTTGTTTTCATTGTTAAATACCCTTGGGATGACTTTGCTTAGTCGGATCTCTTGTCAAGTTTTCTGGAAATTTGTTTTTCCCTGCATTGTTTCTTACTCTTTTATAAAGTAATCCTGCTCACCACCTCCCTCCAGCCTAACACTCTGCTTACAGACAAAAGGCAAAGCAACTCATTTATATAGTGCTTTCTAGCTTTCTCACAATAATCTGGGAGGCAGGCAATGATCATATTAATATCTTTATTTTACAATTGAAGAAACTGAGGCTCAGAATCTTAAGAGGTTTAAATGACTCACTTTCCAAAAAAGCTACTGAGTGGAAGAACCAGAACTCAAACCCAGGTGTCCTGATTCTAGGGTCAGTTCTCATTCCATTTCCCTGAAATGTCTCTCTCCTTTCATTGTGTAAAGCCATGCTGCATGGCTTCATCTAAACTAAATCCAACTTTAAAAAAGCATTTATTGATAATTATGAGAAAGCCCAGTACAGAGAGCTAAGAGTCATCTTTGTAGGTAGAAAGAACTGGGTTCAAGTGCTTGACTGTGATACTACTCATTGGTTTTTTGATCTAGGGCAAATCATTTAACTTCTCAGTGTCTCAGACAACTCTCTAAGATCCTACGTTCTGAAGCAATTGCTGAATTGTATTTGGAGAGGGAGTCTTTACTGAGAGTTTACTATACCAAAATAATTAGAGGTTTAGAACCTCCCCCAAATCATCCCAATATGGCTGATATTTATATAGCACTTTAAGGTTTAGAAGCACTTTATATATATTACTGATTTGAGTACCTATTTTGTGTAGACAATCTCTGTTCTGGGCACCAAGAATACTAAAAAAGGACTTGCCCTCAATGAGCATATATTGTTTTTAATTTGTACCTGGTTGCAATGTTGTTCATAATGCAGCACTCCTATCTCGGAGCCACTCTCTTCCCCCACTCATTATTCATATAGCTTCAGTCCTTATAGGAACTCTATTCTAGGCACTAGAAATACTAAAAAAGAAGACTCTTACACTCAAGGAGCTTATACTCTGTTTATATCTCTACTTAAATGCAACGCTGTCCACCACACACATAGCACCACTGTATTGGAGCTACCCCTTCCCTCCAGTCATTTACTCATTAATTAGCTTGGGTACTCATAGGGATGATCTTATTTTTTCCAGAATTTACTGTGATTCCACGTTCCTATAGCCACAACTCATGAGACCTCACCATTGAGCTCACCTTTAATAATCAGTCACTTGACACTAGCTATGTGACCCTGGGCAAGTCACTTAACCTTCATTGCCCTGCAAAAAAATAATAATCGATTAGTAGTTCCAAATAACTCAAAGAAAAGACATTTACTAAATGATCTAGCAAGAATAGCTACTTAACATTCTTATCCATCCCCCCAAACATAAAGCACACTATTCCTCAAATACATTGAGTATAGTCCAACAGCATGTGAGTAGGAGCCGGGCAGAAGAATAGTGGGAGTAATCCAAAGGTTGGATTTTGCTAGAGTAGGGAAGAGTGAAGTGAATGAAGGAGTGATTGTTCAGAAGAATATTGAGGGGTTGAGAGACTGTAGGTCACTGTGAAGATGAAGAAATAGGTTTAGGAGTAAGGCAAAGGGAAATATAGAGTGATAGGAGATTATGATTGGATAAGGGAATTTCAAAATTCTTGATGAAAGTGGAAAAATTGTAGATCTTTTTGTATAGGGTGGAATAGTTAAATCATAAAAGTTGGGAAAGCTGGGGGACTGGAAGATTAGAGTAATTGAGGGAATAAAATATACATAGAAGTTCACTATGATGAGACCAGAAGTTGAGGTGAAGAGGAAGACTGAACCAAGTGCTGAATAATATGGGAGCTAGTAGATAACTGTCATAAAAATATAGATCAGGTCATAGATTTGGATAGTGAACCTCAAGGGAGGAAATAAATGTGACTTTAGGCAAGTCCCTGAACCACTATGGGTATTATTTCCCTCAATGGTAAAATGAGGGAGTTGGACCAGATGGCCTCTGAGGACCCTGATAGCTCCAGTTAAATCCTTTTTTGATATCCAAAGTAGAGGATGCTGACTTAGTGTGACAGACAATTGAAGGCTTATCCCTTGAAGTTTGAAAGAAGTAAATGGAGAAGTAAAAGGAGCCAGAATAGGGAGTAAAATTAAGAAGCTTGTTACAGCATCTATTATAGGGCTTTTCCCCCAAAAGACCTCCTAACCAAAATACTTATTTCTTAGGTTTGTTGATTTTTCCAAAAAAGAAAAAAAATAGGAGAAAAAGGGAAAGAACTACACACAGATGTACAACTTAAGTACATAAGAATTGCTGTGTTAGAAAGAGCTGTAGTCTATCCAAATTTTAAAATAAAATACGATGACTGTTATGTGTCTGTGAGATATGGAATATAGTTTCTGAGAAATTGAAATTGAATATTACACAAAGGCAATGGAGAGGAATGCCAGGTGGACAGCTAGAGTACTCCTGAAGTATTCTCAAAATGCCAGGACTAAGTGAGGAAAACTTTCAGAACATTGGGTAGTCCTCCTGTTTAGAACTTACTGGAAGACACTGACAAGAGTGCCACAGGTTGGTATCTAATCTACATAATTTGTGGAAACATCTAAATTAATGAGATCACAGATCTATTTTTGTTTGTTGGCTGAATCCTCCATTTTTATGAATTCTACTTCAAGGCTTAAAGTGCCAACTTACCACTAATTAAAAGCAGAAGGGTCCATAACACTGCCCATGATGTTTTATTTTGTGAAAAATTGTAAATGGACAACAGAAATGACATTGACACCAATTGCAACAATTTAATACATAAATTTATCCACTGTAAATCTATTGCTACAACTTAGGGACCAAAAGATCCCAGAAAGTTCCTTAGACAAGAAACATTTGACTTCCTTACAAAGTGGAGAGAGAGATAGTGGCTAAAGGCAATACTTATTTAGAATATAATTTCATTTGCAAAAATCTATTAAAGATGAATGATGGATGACACTGAGAAATCTCTCATACAGCATAAGAGATTGTGGAAAGCAAAACTAGTTTAAACAAAGCCTGAAGAGAGATCCAACTAATCAAAGTCATTCTGAGAACGAGAAGGGCACAGCTAAGAAAAATAGAAATCATATGAAAGATTACTATTAAAATAATTTTTACCATTAATGAATGTTAAACTGAGACTCTTGAATCCTACCATCCTAGTGTCATAGTCCCAAATATGATTGTAGGGGAGGTAAAAATGTCAGTGGGAACAAACATGGGAAAAGTAGCTAGATTTGAACAAGTATACGTAGAAGAGATGTGTGGTGGGGAATAAATAAATGTGAGGGCCCTGAGACATTGTTATGTAAGATATATGAAGAATGTGAGGATGAGAAAGAGTTAGGAAAAATCTCAAATCTCACATCTTCTAACATCAAAAAAGAAAGAAAGAAAGAAATCAAAGAATACCAATAGTTATCATCTGATAGGACTATTCTTACCTATACACATGTTTATGTGAATTGTTTACATGCAAATTAAAGGAATCTTTGATGAGAGTGTTAGTAGGCAATAATTAGGCTTTCACAGATAATATCCAACATATTTGCCATTTTGTAATTGACTGAAAAGTGTAGAGAACATAAAATTCCTCTGTTTTTATTTATTGATTCAGTAGGGAAAAAAACCCACCTTAATGCTTTTCTAACAGTTATCTTCTATCCATAAATCAAACCATTCTATATTCCTTGAAAGACAAAACAGTGGAATTTACTCTATTAAAAAACTCTCTGACCTCATAAACTTTAGGTGAAGGCATCAAACAGGGACAAATATGATTAGGGTTTATCTATGTGATGAGGGATATCCAGTGCAAAGTCCAAGGTCAAGGGGGATTCTCTGTGGATGATGAGATCCTACAAATACAATGTATATGACATTGAACTGGTTGCATGAAACCTGAAATTTTGCATAACTTCCCCGAAGGAGTATAACCACTCAAAAGAGTTTGGCCTGATCATCTTACATAGGAAGAGAAGATGGGGTGCTTATATGGCCAATTAACATTTATTAATTGAGTATATGTGCCATGCACTGTGCTAAGCACCGGGGATACAAAGAAAAGTAAAAAAAAGACAGTCTCTACCCTCAAGGAGCCCACAATCTACTGGACAGGTAGATAATATGAAGTTAAGGGAGGAAAGCTGAATAGATGGAGTGTTACAATTGTACCTTTGTCATGTCAGGAGGAAGTGAGAATGCCTCTGACATGTTGATTAAATGTCTCTGACAACCTAATGGTAGGACATGGACAGTAGCTGCACAGGATAGGCCAGGAGAAGTTGGGATCTTAATGGCTGGAAGGAACTTCCAAATAAAGTAGTCATCAATTCATTTGAATATTTAAATGACGGAGAGAGCATGGGATGTCCAGTCAGACTAGAGTTCAAAACTTAGCTCTTCTACTGGGGACTTTGACCTCTCTAGGACAACCTCTCTAGTCTCAGTTTTCTCACTCTACAAATGAGACATTAGACAAGATGTTCTTTAAGGTTACTTCTGACTAAATTCAATGATTTATATTTTTAAAAATCTGCTAAGGCATAAAATTTCAGACTTGAGTCTCCCCTGAGTGACAATTTCAGGGAGAGTAGTTGGCAATTTCCTCTTTATATAGTCAGCAGCTCTTTCCTGTGTCCTGAAAGGAAAGAACTTGAAGAATGCTTACAATGCTCAGCAAAGTACTAGAGGTTGTAGGAGTAAGGAAGACTCCATTGGGACTATTGATTGGGTAGTTTTTCATCACTTGGAGTTAAATTGATTTCTTTATAGCAGGTATAGTGTTCACTCATGGATATTTTCTCCATTGATAATAGGATCTCGTAAGCTAATGATACTTGTGCTCTCTTGTTCCTAGAGATTAAATGCTCAGGTTCTATTGTACTATAGGAGGTCTTATATTAAAAAAAAAATTTTTTTGGCCAGAGTAAGGATTTTGTTACATTTCCATCTTGAGATAAATTACCCAAAGTTTCAATTTATCCTGAATTCTCCAGAGTTCCCTAAAGGTCACACGTTGTCAGCCTTGAGCAATAATAGCTTTGACTGAATCTATTTTCATAGGAGGCGGTGGGACACAAGGTTAAATATGATCTTTGGGGTGACCCTCTAGATTATGGGACTGATCATCCTAACCTCCAGGGGAGGAATAACTATTCTCATTTCCTTGGGAAATAGTTTACTGTAGCAGGAAAGCAGATGGCACTGCAACAAAGAGCAACTACCTTTTGGAATATCAAGTGTGGGGGCCATGAAATCGAGAATAGAATTAGGCAACACAATCCATACAACAGGGTAAGTGTATGTGGAATGTTGCCTAAATAGAATTTCCCCCCAGATCGTTGCAACAGAGGCATAAAGAAGTTGCAGCGTTATAAATCATCCTTCAGTGTTCTGCCATGTATAATTAACTACCTCAGCTGCTAAGTCCATATTATGAATGTGTGGGTAGTCAATTAAATTACTCTCTTTTATGGGTATTTCAGAACCTCTTTCTTTGATTATACTTTAAAAGTTCTTTCCTTTCTGATGTGTGTCTTTATGAGACAGAGAGGATACTTAGTGAAATATGTAAACAAACAAAGAAACCCAAGTTTGAGGATGCAAGGTAATAGCTTTTAAATGAACTAGTTGCTGATAGAAGTAAGCTAGAAATATAGCTTCTTTTGGTATTTGAGAATGATTGAATGCATTCCATTCAGTTTAACAGCATAGGCATGCATAAGCTTGGGTGAACTGGCACACCCTGGAAGAGCATGCCTATTGGTCCTCCTGACAGAATTATTAAATGCTTACTATTTCCATTTCCATTGGTTCTTCTCCTATGCTTGGTTGCCCTCTTTTCCCTTCTTTACCCATTAATTTCCTACCTCTGGCCCCAATTAATAATGGTGTCCTTTTTCAGACTTCGCAAAACCTTTGTTTGTTTGTTTGTTTTTTTTAAGTGAGGCAATTGGGGTTAAGTGACTTGCCCAGGGTCGCACAGCTAGTAAGTGTTAAGTGTCTGAGGCCGGATTTGAACTCAGGTACTCCTGACTCCAGGGCCGGTGTTCTATCCACTGCGCCACCTAGCTGCCCTTCACAAAACCTTTTAAAAATTCTCTTATAGGGTTGGGTGGGTGCAACAACACTGGAAAAATGTAAAAAGATGGGCCTTTGTTTCTATGGGAAATTTGGGAACTTTTGAATTTCCTGGAGGTGATCCGACACTCTTTTCCTTTCCTGTTCACTATTGGTTTAAAATATTGTCCATCTGTACTGTCTATCCTAGCTATATATTCTGATAGTCAAGCTATAGAGGTTGTCCATTCAAATATATGTTGTAATATGAGCAACAGACATTCTTCATTCACTTTATTATTCTGGTGTTTACTGTCAGGCTAAACTCATTTGAGTTATTACAGATTTCTTCCAGTAGGCTTTGAAAAGTTGTAGACTTCACACAATCAAAACGATATCAGATACAAACAGGAACATCTGGAAGATCTTACTATAGGGAAAAAAGTGTTTAAAAACCTCTGTTTAGGAAAATAAAAGGATCAAAAAGGGATAGGGCTGCTACTCTGAATGGTTAGGACAATGATAATCATCCATGGGGTAAAGGCAAAATTACTCAACTCTTACTTTACTTTTGTTTTCTTTGCCCCCCCCCTCCCCCCCCCCCCCCGCCCCGCCAAATCTTTCAATATAGTAGTATGGAACAAAAATGGCTATTAGGGAATGAAAATTCTAGATTAGAAAGGAGATATTTAGAGTGTACCTAATGGGAAGTTGGGTCAATAACTACATCCCATAATATTGATATAACTGGTGTCAATGATCTTTGAAGCTTGTAGATAGTGCTTGAGGACTAGAAGAGGGCATCCTTTGTCCTGATTTTCAAACTAGGTAAGAGGGTGAGAATCCCTCAAGTTCTCTCCTACCTACTTATCTGTATACTATGTATTGTATCCCACTAGTAAATTATAAGCTCTTTGAAGTCAAGGATGTTTTTATTTTTGTCTTTGCATGTCCAGTGCATAAATCTAGTTTATAAATGTTTGTCATTTGTTCAACAGGACATTATGCTTGACTTGGAAAATTCTGGATTGTATAATTAAAGTAATGGCATGTGACTGTGGATGTGGAATTTACTTAGAGGCAGTATAGTATGACTTTATCAAGAATACATACTGCCATAGGCCTTGATCCAGCAATATTGCTACTAGGTGTGTATCCCAAAGAGATCATAAAAATGGGGAAAGGACGCACATGTACAAAAATATAGCAACTCTTTCTGGGGTGGCAAAAATTGTAAATTGAGGGAATGCCCATTAATTAGAGAATGGCTAAATAAGTTGTGGTATATGAATGTAATAGAATACTATTGTACTATAAGAAATGATGAGCAGGTGGATTTCAGAACTGATACGGAGAGAAGTGAGCAGAACCAGGAGAACATTGTACACCTTAGCAACAACATTGTGTGATTATCAACTATGATAGACAGCTCTTCTCAGCAGCACAATGATCAAAGACAATTCCAGAAGACTCATGAAGGAAAATCCTAATCACATCCAGAGAAAGAAGTATGGAGTCTGAATGTAGATCAAAGCATATTACTTTCACTTTTCGTGTTTTTTTCCCTCTTGGTTTTCCCCTTTCATTCTGATTCTTCTTTCACAGCATGACTAATGCAGAAATTTGTTTAACATGATTGTACATGAACACCTATATTAGATTGCTTCCTTTCTTAGGGAGGAGGGAGAGGAGGGAGTGAGTGAGGAAAATTTGGAACTCAAACTTTTATAAAAATGAAAGTTGAAAACTATTTTTACATGTAATTGGGAAAAATAAAATACTATTAAGTAATGAATCTTTTTTTTCTTTTTGCAGGGCAATAAGGGTTAAGTGCCTTGCTCAGTGTCACACAGCTAGTCAAGAGTCTAAGGCCGGATTTGAAGTCAGGTCCTCCTGAATCCAGGGCAGCTGCTTTATCCACTGTGCCACCTAGCTGCCCCAAAATACTATTAAATAGAAAAAAAGAATACATCTTGTCAAAACAATCTTATTTCCTTACTTTACAGGATTATTAGACTGATAGGTTACATTTTAGGGAGTCCATTATAGACTAAAGAATGCCCAGATGTAGGCTTTAAGATCATGTCATATGTTCTTCAGTTAAAGGAAGTAGTGATGATTGGTTTTGAGAAGACTGGGGGTGGGGTGAGACATGGTAGCTTTCTTCAAACATTTGAATAGCTGACATGTTAATGAAGGATTGGAAGTATTCTGATTATCCCTAGTTATCAGTACTAGTAACAATGACTGGAAAGTGTGAGGTGTCAGATTTAGACTAATGTACTATTAAGAAAAATTTCTGAATAATTAGATAAGCTGTGAGAGTTGTTATTCTTTTCCTAACCTTTGTTTGGTAGGACACATAGTTATGATTGAATGATTGTCTAGAAAATGGGATATATTAGATAGAGGAATAGGAAAAAAAACAATAAAGGGAAAGAATGGTATCTGTGGCAGATAGATAATGGGAATCTGGACCTAGACATGAACCCAAGGGTGAAAAGCACTGACATAAAGCTACCATTTCCAATCCAACTGCTTTCCTGGACTTAATGACCTCCAGAAATTCAACATACTGCAAGATGAAAACAACTCCAAAACTGACACCTTCTCAACACTCCCAGCCCCTGGGATCCCTGCCCCTTCCTCTGGTTGGAGAAGGTGGAGGGTAATTATTTGAAAGCTCTTCCCAAATTTAAGGAAGGCCCCCAGGGAATTCACCTTATAATTTCCCATCCTTCTGTTTTCCTGGACTTCTTGGTGTGCAGAAACTATTGATTCTGCAAATAAAATCAACTCTGAAATTCTCACCTAGTCATATTATTTTCCACTTTGGCTTATTGGTCATTCCACAATCCTGTCTTAGAGTAAGACTTTCATAGAAGATCAAATGTTAGCTACCAATTAATTTTTTCCTTTTAAAGTAATATGGAAAGGGGTCAAGTTGAAATGAAGCAAGTAAAAACAATTCCCTTCAAAACAATGAATCAATTACAACCATTTCTGAAGAAAAAAAAATATTTGTGACCCCATCCCACATTTTTCTTTGAGAGGGTGATAATACATTGGGGATATTGTAGAGGTAATGATCGTGATGGAAATGATGATGATAATGATATTTTAATATAGAAAAGTCAAACCAGTTCTGCCCAGTACAGGTTGAACGAAATGAACCCTGAGATACCTTCCATCTGACATTCTTTGATTCTTGCTGTCTAAATGTTCAAAATGATGAACTTTTGTGTAAAAATGTAGAAATTATCATATGGAATTCATGCATATACTTGTAATGGGAGACTAGCCAATAAGGTCCCAGTTCTTCAAGCATGTGCAATATTTTTCCCCCTGCTGCCACCCCATATGGGGATTCTGTAAGTCTGCTTCCAGAAATGCATAATGGAGGAGCCTTGCCCTCTGCTTTGGAACACGTGCAGGTATTCTTCAACTGGTGTCTGTCCATTTACTGGCCGATGTAGAAAAGCTTTGAATTTGTTGCTGATCCAGTTCTGAATATGCCTACAAGAGACTCAAGGGGAGGAAGTTTTCTCTCTCTTTTAGTAGTAAACAAGGCAATGTTTTGGTGGGGAGAGAGAGGTAATAGCAGTGACAGAAGAAGACTTTTGCTGCCAGCTTTCTGAGCGCGTCTCCTGGCTATCAAGTGTGACTTCAAACACATTATACTTGTATTCTTTGGTTTCTATGGTGTTTCATTCTTTTTATCTTAGGCAGATGCCTAAGTATCCAGAAATAGAACCACATTAAGAACTTTGGAGAAAGGCTGGGAGAGCCTCCACAGGTCCAGAGATGGAATTCATCACAGAATTGCCATAGATGCAGCAATTAAGCCTACTTAGCCTATAAGTCCTCGTATAGTCACCTGGCCTGACCAAGCCGAAGGACAGATCACCTCATTTGCTGAGATACTAGGACCTATGAATCACAGAGCAACTGGTCCATCTGCTGGGACCTTAGTGGGAGGAAGGTTTTAGTAACCACTTGGAAGTTTGATCTACTTTCCCCAGGGAGTGAGGTATAGAGGAGAGAGGTATTCCCTGATTCAGGGAATGTTTATATTTCCTTCTTACTATAACCCAATTTCTTATGTAAAAACTAATTGAAAATTGTTGTTTAACAATGACATTAAGAAGTTATTAATTAGCTAAATTCATTTTGGGGTGCTAACTACTGGTTAGGTGATATCAAGGAGATGATAACTGGTTTAAATTGGGGAATTATATATCATGGGAACTCATGAGTGGTACTTTCATACCTCCCCACACCACAATTGCCACCCTGCAAAAAATTTCTCAGTGGTAGCCCTAGATCTCTGACTGAAGATGGAAAATAACCTTTCTCTGAGCATCCAATCTGCTAGGGGAGTTAGAGTTGGGGGAATAAACCCAGAAGCCTTACGGGTTACATTTGTTGTTGTTGTTAAGCTATTTTCAGTCACGTTTGACTCTTTGTGACCCCCATTTGGGGTTTTCTTGGTGAACATACTGGGTTACATATTCACAGATTTAAGGTAAAAGAGCTAAATTCAAAAAAGACTTCAGAGGTTTCCTGACCCAACCCCTTCATTTTAGATATGTTGAAACTGAGACTTAGGGAGGTTAAATGATGCCCACTGTCACACCATTAGTAACTGAACCCTGATCCATTGACTCTTTCCACTGTGCAATGACATATACCAAATAAAATGTAGGTTAAAAGTATAAAACTAACAACCTATACTCAGGATTTCTTAGCTCCAAGTGAGCTTTCATTATCTATAATGATTTAACTAATTATCCCATTACCAAGCATTGGGTGGTGTCTCATTTAAAAGAAGCTCCAAATTGGAACTGATTTGATTTTTCTTTTCTATATTAAATATACTTATCATCATCACCACCACCACCATCAACCACATCATCACCACGAGCCCTCATTGACCTTCATCTCCCCTGAACTCCGTCATCACTTATCGTCTGTACCAATAATTTTACACTCAATTATACACTGTCTTGTATTATCACTGTTTCCTCATCAGTTAGTCTTGTTTCCTCAGCTATACTGCAAAGTCTTGAAGAGAAAGAATAATGTTTTACTTCTTCATTCCCCAAGACTACAAAGGACTGGTCATGTAGTAGACATTTTGTAAATACTTATTGATCTCCTACCTGTCATCTCAAATAATTGTCAAGTGTTAAGAGCTATGTGGATTGTCACACAGATTCAGTCCCAGCTCTCTAATGTATTAAAATCTGAGACAGACACACCTATGATCCTATGTATGAAATGGAATTGAATTAATCATCAATTTAGAGCTGGAAAGAATTTGAGGCATTATCTAGTCTAACCACTTCATTTTATAGATAATAAAATTGAGTCCCAGAGAATTTAAATGGTTTACTCAGGGTCACACAGGTAGAAAGTAGCAAGGTTAGAATCTGAACTCAAGTACTCTGATTCTAAAGCTAGTGCTTTCCCCACTATACCATGCTGCCTTTGTCTCTTGACAACAACATACATTCATTAAACAAATATCTACTAAATATTTTCCATTAGGCATCACTTTCTTTTCTTTAATAGATTTAAAATCTTGGAGTCATCCTTTATTCTTAGCTTTCCCTCACTCTCATATCTTCTAAAATTGCTGAAGTCTAGCCCAACAAATATTCTGAATTCCTTTCTTCTTTATGCCCATGGCCACCACCTTAGTTTCTGGGCCGTGTCACTTCTTTGCTTGGGGCCATAGTGATAGTCTCCCAGTTGTGTCCCATAGGTCCCTGTCCAGTCCATCTTCCACAAAGCTTCCATGCGTTAGATTATCTCAGTTCCCTGTTTGAGAAGCTTTAGGGACTCCAAATTATTTCTAAGCTACAATACAAATGCCTCTGTTTGGCATTTAAAGTCCTTCACAATCTGTCTCCAATCTATCCTTCTAGATTGATTTCATATTACCTCACCCCATTTCCCCACTCCTATCATGTACCCCATACTAACCATGCCTTTCTGTTGGCTGTTTCCTGTAACACTAGCTCTCCTTATGATAGCTTCTTTGCATGAGAGGTCCCCATGGGATGCCCTTTCTTCTCAGTCCTCTGACATCTAGAAGGGTGATTTGACCTGGTTTGTCTGTGAAATATTTCCCAAAAGTTACTTCAATCTGCTTCCCATGGCTGTAGTATTTCTGTATGTGGACTGTTGTCTCACACCCATTGATCTAACCTTTCTCATCCTCTTCTACCCTCCTTTCTTGCAAAAGTTGGCCATACTTGATAAAGGCATCTGAGCAAAAGAACATGGGTGCATCAAAGAAAAAATTTTCTCCTGGAAAAAGACTCAGCACATAGCCTACTGATGGTGAACTAGCACCATCATATTTCTATTCAAAAGTCCACATATTTTAATTATTTCAAGCTTGTGCATGTTGCTACATCCATTTTAATGAAAATAGCCTTGTGCTACACTTCATTTTAGAGGTCTAGTAGTTAACACAGGGAATGTGGAGGTTAACTATTATATTCAGGTCTTATGACAAAATGTTAACGAAGTTCCTTATTTAGCCATTGTCTAATGTACTTTGAAATAAATGGTAATTGCTTTATTATTATCTGACATTAGATCTTCTGTTAATCAATCTAAATGGCTTGGCAGAGGGAGGAGAAACAGCATTTGAAAATATTGTAATTATGATTGTGTTCCTTTAATGTACTATAATTGGGGGATGGGAATTAAAATTTGCTTCAATCACATGTGACAAAGTCATGAGGCATGATGTGGTAGAAAGAATACTAGTTCAGGGGGCAGCTAGGTGGCACAGTGGATAAAGCACCGGCCCTGGAGTTCAAATAAGACCTCAGACATTTGACACATATTAGCTGTGTGACCCTGGGCAAGTCACTTAACCCTCATGGTCCCCCCCCCCCAAAAAAAAAGAAAAAAGAACAAAAAGAATACTAGTTAGATAGATGTCTCTTTCTGTCCCACATGTCTGGAATTCTCTCCTTCCTCATCACTATCTCCTAGCCCCTGTGGCTTCCTCCAAGTCCCAGCTAAAATACCATCTTCTAGGAGAAACTTTTCCCCATCTCCCTAATATTAGTATCATCTCTTTGAAATTATTTCCAGTTCATCCTGTATTTCTCTGTGTATTCACAGTTTGGCCATTGTCTCCCCCCATTAGGGCTGTGAACATTCTGAAAGCTCAGACCGTCTTTTCCTTTCTTTGGATCCCCAGAACTTAGTACAGCGCCTGGCATATAGTTGGTACTTAATAAATGCTTACTGGTTGGCTTGGTTAGAAATCAGATTCTGTTACTTGCTGTGTGACTTTGGGTGCAAAATAATGAGGATTGTATCTGATAATTCCTGGGATCCTTTTGAACCATAGCTATATGGATGAATGGTCATGTAATCAGTTTGGGGTTTCACTGCTGTCAAGAAATTTTTAAATAATTCTTATGAGTCACTGCTTAGTTTTACTTTTCCCATTCATTCTCAGCATTTTTCAAAGGAATCTATACAATGACATCAGATGGAATTGAATACTGGTGGGTGGATAAAGTGATCACAAAATGATTTGACTACAAAAGAATTTTTTAGAGTGTTTACGTACATACATAAATGTGTGTGTGTGGGGGGAAGCATTGAAATTCGGAGACAAAAATGGTGAAATGAGATTGTTTAAGACCTTAATACAATGGGGAGCTCCAAATCCCTTGAAGTACCATTAGATCAAGTGTCAAAATATGCCAGAAAAATATTGTATCAGCAGATTGCATGCCCATTAATATTTTATAGAAAGAAAAATGTTCCAGACGCCTCTGTAAGAAGCCTTCTTGAATCCTGACCTAATTTAGTTGAGATAATTCAGGAATTTCAAATTTGATGTTTCCACCTCTGGCTAGTTTAATCCACCATCTGGCTTGTTTCAAGAAGAAAGCAAGACAGGCGCCTAGCAGAAATAGGTCTAAAATATCAAAATTTAAATAAAAAACCCCACTCCCATAAGCTATACAGTTGAGTGTTTTGCCATTCAGTGTTCTCTGTGACAATTCTTAGAGAACAGTGGTGGTATACAGAAGCCCCAGATCAAGTGCTAATTCTTTGCAGGCAAAAAATTTTTTAAAAAGGAATGTTTTTTGTTTTAAAATGTAAAGTTCATTCTTTCAAAACTTAGCCTATTTAGTGCACAGAAGATCATTATATTCCTTCATTTAATGTAGCGTTTTTGATAATGATTTGATTACTGAAATGCATAGTACGAATGCTGATCAGTGCCCCTTTCAAAACATTGATGCAGAATGCCTCCTCCCAGTTTAATCATAGTGTGAGATTCCCACAGTAATGGGCCATAATGGCTCCCTCCTTTCCCTCCCAGGTTGGCTGGAGGGTCTTGCTTCATTTTATTAATACTGGACTTTATCAGCTACTGAAATTCTACCCAGTTGCCTGCAATGTGGTGACAGAGCCCTCCACACACAATTATTCCTAAATAAGAATGCCCTAGAAGGGTGAAGGATTGTGTCTGTTCTCTCCCTAGTTTTTGTAATAGAATAGAAAATGAATAGTGGTATTTATGAGATTTCATATTGCCATTCACTTTTCTCTTACCTTGAGAAGGCATCTGATTGCCATCTCTTCAGATAATTAAATTGAGTTGGTAGATTATGTACATTGCATTAGAAAGCTTTTATTTCTGTTAGCTTCAGACATCTGGGGTTCCATCTGCTTTTGTTGTTGTTGTTGTTTTTTGATGCGGAGTAGCTGTACACATAAATCAGTGTCACTTGTGGGGTAAATAGCAAACCCCATCATTTCTTTGCTCAACCAAGCTGAGCTAATTCAGCCAGGTGTCATGGGTCATTAAGAGAAAATCCAGATGGTTGTATTGACTGGTCTCATGAATATATAGAATAGGAGGCTTGATTGGTTATGATCAATCTAGTCAACAAACATTTATTCTAAAATTATTGATATATTTTGTTTTGATATTTACTATATTACCAGTGTTTCCTTTTTCCTTATAACCCAGAATAAAAAAATGATAGACAATTTCAGCAAAATTGACATAAGGGGGAAAAAGTTGATTCTATATGCAATGTCTCATACATATAGTTCCCATCTCTTCATGAGTGTGGGGAAGAACTTTTTCATATATATTCTTTGGAGTTGAGCTTAATAATTATAATCACATGGTATTACATTTTTTATTTTATTTTATTATTTTTTTTAGTGAGGCAATGGGGGTTAAGTGACTTGCCCAGGGTCACACAGCTAGTAAGTGTTAAGTGTCTGAGGCTGGATTTGAACTCAGGTACTCCTGACTCCAGGGCTGGTGCTCTATCCACTGCATCATCTAGCTGCACCATGGTATTACATTTTAATCATTGTTTTGATTATGTTCTTTGCATTTATATTGTTCAGGTCAACATGTATATTGTTTCCTGGTTCTCCTTTTTCTACTTTGCATCAGTTTATTTAAGACTTTCCCTGTTTCTATGTATTTCTCACATTCATAATTTCTTATGGTATAGGAATATTCTATTACTTTCATGTATCACAATTTGTTTAGCTATTTCCCAACTGAAGAGCATCTTTAAAAAATTCATTGGGTACTTACTGTGTATAAAATGCAGTAGATATAGAAATGAGTCACACAGAGTCATCACCAAAAAGGAATTTAGAGCCAAGAAGCTGAAGTAGCTCTTATATAGGCAGGATGGTATAAATGCCGAAGGAGGGGTACAAACTAAGGGCTAAGGGAATATGGAGTAAGGAGAGATTACTTCTGGGACATCAGTAAACAAAAATGAATGCTATTTCAGCTGAGTGCTGAAGGTTGTGTAGGATTTTCTTAGACTGAAATGGTGCGGAGATTATTCTATCTAGGTAGAGGAAAACAAGTAAATAGACTCATAGGGAAGGAAGGACAAAGTATATTTGGGGAATGGGAGGTAGTTTAGTCTCAATGGAATATAGTGTGTGTGTGTGTGTGTGTTTATAGACACATTCACATATATTAAAGTCCTTCTATGGAATGTATACATGTATGTGTATGTGTGTGTATGTATGTGTATGTTCATGGGGGTTCAGAGCACCCCAGAATTTCTCTGGGGCACACCGAGGAATCTTCTCCTTGAGAAACTAAACCAGAGGACAGATAACGCCTAGAGAGATAAGCTGAACCAAATTGGACTGAGCTAGCTTCGGATTCCTACCCTTCATTCTGGTCTCCCTTACCCTGGGGAGATAAATTTGGGTGTGCTGCAGTCTTTGTGTTCTGAAGAGGGATCCGTCGCCACCCCTCACCCAATTCCTCTAGTCACTACCAGTGGGGGATGGTCCTCCACTGCTCACCCAATCCCCCAGCTACCACCAGTCGGGGATGGTCCTCTTTCACTAAAGGAACTTTTCACGGGCAGATGGTCCACCCCCATCAGTCCTCTATAAAAGTACCTTCCAGTCGCCTGTTCGAGGAGATTTGGTACCTCTGAGCCATTTGCTTTATGCTGATCTCCCCATGAAAAGTCCAAGGGTTTCTTTCATGGTTTCCCTCCCCCCACCCTTCCCTTCCCTGCTCCTAAATAAACTACCACCTTATTCTAACTACTTTCGTGGTGCAAGAGGTGTAATTCTTTAAAGTGGAATTCCTAAGAACCCCAACCCCAACTCCTACCCCAACCCCATACCCCATTTCCCCCCATTACATGTATATATAACATATGTCAATCTAGTTTATAAACATTTATCTATCAAATTATTAATCTTATTTTGATATCTATAGTTCCAATATTACCCTTCAACTTTTCCTTATAATTCAGAATACAAAAAAACAATTTTAACAAGACTGAAATATAAATATATAAACATATACATAATACATATACATATACATACATATACATATATATATAAAACACACCTTAATAGGACTTAAAAAAACTCCCATCTACCTTCCTAGTTTTATCTCCCCATTATATGTGTGTACCTATAGATATATATAGTGTCTATATACACATATGCATCACATACATGTTAATACAAGGATCATGTGTATATCATATATATGTGCACATATGCTACGAACACGTGTGCATATATCTGTATATATAGTGTATGTAGGTATTTGTGCATATGCATGTGTCCATAAATAGTCTTATCTCCCAATACTGTCATGCTAAGGAGTTTGAAGTTTATTCTGAAAGCAATGTTTAGTCATTTTTCAGTCTTGTCTGATTCTTTGTGACCCTATTTGTTTTGTTTTGTTTTTTTACAAAGATACTTGGAGGGGTTTACCATTTCCTTCTCCAGCTTATTTTACAGATGAGGAAACTGAGACAAACAAGGTTAAGTGACTTGCCCAGGGTCACATAGTTGGTAAGTGTCTGAGGCCAGATTTGAATTTAGGAAGATGAGTCTTCCTGACTCCAGGCCTGGCACTCTATCCCCTGCACCACCTAGCAGCCCCTAAAAGCAATGAGGATCCTTTAAAAATTGTTGAGTCTGGAGATGTAAGATCTATACATTAGAAGATTTCTCTGGAAGCATTATGTAGGATTTGGGAAGTGGTAGTGGTGAGAGTGAAGGAGGAGAGATCAGTTAATACACTATTCCTATAAACCAGGTGAAAGATAATTAAGGCCTTGGCTAGATTAGTACCAATGGAAATAGAAGGGAGGGGATGGATGTAAATGACTCTTGGGAGGTAAAACTGACAGTATATAATGACAGAAAATATAATTAAAGGAGAGGAAGGAGATTAAGATGGCACTGTTTCTAGATGAGGTGACTGGGAGGGCAGTATTTGCCAATAACAGAAGCAGCTTGAGTAGGAAGAGAAGGTAGCTGTAGTTGGAATAAGAGAGGGTTTTTTTTTTTTTTTTTGGATACCCTGAATTTGAGAGGTGGCTGGGTGGTGCCATGGATAAAGTCAGGGAAGACCTGAGTTCAAATCTGGCCTCTGACCCTTCCTGGCTGTGTGACCCTGGGAAAGCTACATAATCTTCTCAAATGTAAATCAGGATAATTAGCACCTCCCTCCAGGGTGACTGTGAGGATCATATGAAATACTAATTATAAGTGCTTAGCATAGGCTCTGGCATGTAGTAGGCACTTTAGAAACACCTTTTCCCTTCTTCTGTGACAAGGCATCCAGGCAAAGTCCAGCAGACAGTGAGAAATGTGTGTTTTAGTGCCCTAGAGATCAGGGCTTTAGATACAGATTTAGGGTGGCTGTTAAAATAGTGATATAGGATGAGATCTACTAGGAAAAAAAGGGAAGGGATTCAAGGAACGGCAAGCACGTGGAAGCAGCAAGGTGGAAAATAGAGAAGTGATGAGAGTAAGCTTTGAGTATTGAAAAAAGAAAGAGAAAAAAAGCAATTCAGCACAGTTCATATATTAAGTCTCAGAAAGTTTATGTGACTTGCCTAGGGTCACATGAATAATAAATGTCAGGCCAACAGTTTTAAAACTAGGTGTTCTGAGTTGAAGTCCAAGACTTTTTTTTTTAACCATACGTGTTACTTCCCTGGAGTACTTCTGTAGCCTCACAGTGGATAGAGTACTGGGTCTAGAGAGTCAGGGAGATCTGAGTTCAAATTCTACCTTAGACACTTATTATCTGTGTGAACCTGGGCAAGTTTTTTCACCTGTAAGATGGTGATGGAAATAACACAGCTTCCAAGGTTGTTGTGAGGATCAAATGAGATAATATTTGTAAAACACTTAGCGCAGTGCCTGATACATAATAGGCACTTGATAAATGCTTGTTCCCTTCCCATTGCCTTCTGTGGCTAAAAGGTCTCCCAATCAATAAAGCATCTATGAAATGTATCTGCAAAAAGACAAAAGGCTCAAGGTACTGCCCTGTATTTATGACGAAATAGTTTACATGTACCATAAGTCTAATAACTTCGTATGAATAGACAAGCTGATTTAATATGTATGTGCCATGCTAATTTTATCAACTCAAAACACGAAGTCCATCAAATGGTAATAATGTATATTATCATTATATTAATTTAATGAAGCTTGTTAGCAGTGACAACAACTTTGTAACAGGTTCCAAGAGTGCAATGAACAAAACAGAGAGAAACCCAATATTTATACACTGGAAAATTTCATGTTGTCATCTTTACTCTCTCTAACATAGTGGCAGACTCTCAATCATTGATATGATTTCTTGAATGGCAACATGGTATAATAGAATGGAATGAATCCTCTCCCCCCAATAAAATATAAGCTTCTTGAGGATAGGAAGTATTTATTTTTTGTCTTTGTATCCCCAGTGCTTAGCACAGAGCCTTACACATAACAGGTGCTTAATGAATACTGTTTTTTTAATTGAATTGAAGTGAAAGTCAAAGGACAGGTCAAAATTCTGACTTTTCCTCTAAGTCTATGCCCTTGGAGCAGTCGCTAAGTTCTTAGGGTCTTAGTTTTCTCCTCTGTGAGATGAGAATATTAGACTAGGTGATCTCCAACAGTTTCTTCCAGAGTTAATGTTCTATATTTGCTACAACTTAGGTGAAGCCAGTGTTTCATTTTGTTCTTTAAAAAGCTACTTAATTTCTGTCACACTTCCCTGAATTCTTCTATTTCTTTACATTTTGAAAGTCTCTTGGGATTCGACCGGCAAGCTCCCCCTTTGTAAGCTGTTAGCCAGTTTCACTGGATCCTTGTCATTATGCTGGAGTCAGCTTTTGCCTACTCTTTTGCCATCCATCATTAGCCTCCAAACCTTCCAAATCAAACCTTTGGAACACATTATCATCCAACAGGGTCAGGGCCAAGGTCAGGGTCAATCATCCCTAAAAGCCCATTTCCTACCAGCTAGCGTTTGGTCTGCAGTTTCTCATCACTCAAAGTCCTCACTCGAAAGGATGATCACTTCACTAAGTCCTAAGGGATCCACTCAGGAAGGGAATCATTCACTTTGATAGCTCTCACATTTGGTTTCTGGCTATTCAACTTATGGAAAGAGTCTAAGCAATGCATAGAAATTAAACTAGGCCCCAGAATTTCTAGTTCCTTAGCGACCGCTCTGATTTTGGCTTAGGTTAAGGACTCAAGTCTATTTAAGACCTACCTGGAGATTTGGTTGAGTTCAAGACTACTGGGCCTCTGCTAGAGTTGTAATTAAAAATTCTTTCATTTGGGAAGTTATAGCTGTTAGGGGAGCTTGGGGGAATGGCTCAAAGTAAAACTGGTGCAGAAGACCTTCCAACTATAGGTAGGACCTTTCCCTTAAAATTAGCAGTCTGGCCCTTGCCTGCATGGAAATTGTTGAGGGAGGGGGAGGAAAGGTGAGTCAAAGAGAGAGATGTCATAGCACTAGTATTCCACTGGGTGAGGGGGGGGTGCTGATGATTATGAAGTGGGCACTTCAAGGAACTATGTGCCCTGTTAGCCCTCTCTTAGTCATGGCTCTGTCTCCTTCTGAAACGATGAACCCAGAACCAACTTAATTTTTTTTTTTCAGGACAATGACTTGTCCTGAACAGGACAATTACTTGTCCTGAACAGGACAATTACTTGTCCAGGGTCACACATCTAGTAAGTGTCAAGTGTCTGAGGTTGGATTTGAACTCAGGTCCCCTTGAATCCAGGGCCAGTGCTTTATCCACTGCAACCCCTCCCCCCCCCGCAACTTAATATATATTTTTTATAGTTCTCTAGACTCAGAGTGACCTAACCACTGTGCTTGATATACAACTCTAGGCTTGTCCTATAACTAGACTAGCTACCAGTGGGAGGGAAAGGAGTTTATGTTAGGAAGAGGGCAAGGAACAAACTAAAAAGCTATATGAATGGCTATTCATCTAGCCCTAGTTTCCTCCCTGTCAACCTCCAGCTGAAAAGACACTTGAGACAAGTGGCTTTGTATTCTTGTCATTTGGCCACGTAATGGAAGTTTCACAAATTCTATCTTCATTGCTGATGCTGATGTGCACGGGGTAAGGCTGTTAAAACAAGATGAGAGCTATTACAAGGAAATGTGGAAATACACATAATGGGGGAAAGGTACGCTTTAAAACAGTGTGACTTTATATTTAAATACTGTGCAGGCAGCCTCATTTCGCTGTCCTAAAATATCAAGCCCAAGGACTTTTGAAAATGCGAAGCTCACAATGGATTTCTGCGAGCTCTTGCAGCCATTATCATAAAACCTTCACGTTTCCTAAAATAATTAAAACAGAAGTTCTTGGAGATATCTTGCCAAGGTCATCTGAAGATTATTCCCTGAGCTGCATTGTTTGAAAGGGGCTAGGGGTGGGGGTGGGGGGAGAATGGTAATGTGAATTGTAATTACTCAGAGCACTGTAGAATAAAGCTATAGTAAATTCCTTCACAGTTGAACTAAACTGTTTAACACACGGAGTGTCTAATTGACAATTCTGTACCAAAGTGTAAATTTGTCAAGGAAGGATACACAACAAGTTTTTTTTTTAACATCTCAGTGAGTGCTGTTGTGATTTGGATCTATTACTTCTGAATATTGCATAAAGCTGACAAGCACTTGTCATTTAAAGACCACATGGAGGCATTCAGTTTCCCATTTAGACATAATAACACATTATGCAAATCAACTTGCCAAGGAAAGCTGGAGGCTGACATGAAATAAACTGTCAAATACAAGTTGCTAATAAATGAACATTTCTTTAGAGATTGTCTTAATTTGGGGAGTCGGAAAATAAATTTGGCGCTGGCGAATATGGGTGGTGGAATTTTTCATATAACATCATTGGCTATTCCTTCCAATGCCAAAGACTGGCTTAACTTTAAGGAATGAGTCCAAGTCTTTAAATTTTTAAAAAGTGATTCTAATTCAGGAAAAAAGAAAGCAGAGTGCGGCTCCGTTTTTATGGGACCTCTCTGTTTTGAGAGGCGTTTGTGGCTGACCACCCATTGCTACTTGCTGCACTGCTGTCTTAGGGCCCCTATGTAGGTTATTCGTTTGGCACTATACTGACTTACACTTGTCAGATTTAATTAATAAAATCATTTTCCACTTATTTTGGGGGTGTCCTCCATCTTCCCAAGTAATTTGTAATGGCCTTGAAGGCTTCAAATACATTCAACAACCATTAATTAAGCTGTGCCAGGTGTGTTAGGCACGAGGAATCCAAAGACAAAAATTGAAGAGCATTCCCTGCCCTCAAAGAGCTTACTGGAATGTTATAACATGAGCACAGATAAGTAAATACAAACTACAAACCAAAATAATTTTGACAGGGTATTGGGGAAGGGCTAGCTTTCAGGTAATCAAGAAAGACCTATTTAAAAGGTAGCACTTGGTCTGATCCTTGAAGGGTATTGAGGATGTCAGGAAGCAAAGATGGGAGGAGAAAATGCATTTCAATCATGGGGGGCAGCCTATGAAGAGGCATGAAAGGCGAAGGTGGAATGTTGTATATGGGGAACAGTAAGAGGGCCAGTTGGGCTGGAATATGCATGATGCATTTTATTGCTTTCTTTCAGTAATTCAACAAGTATTTATCAAGCACTTATTATATGCCAGGAAGGTGCTGGATGATATTGTTTTGACTTTTAAGAGCATGTCCTCTTAATATCCTCTGCCAAGTATTGCAGACATCAGATCAAAAATTAAGTTTCCACAATACATTTTTATTTTCTTCTTTGGAGTCCTTATAGTTGTACCTATGGACACTGTGAAGAGCTATAATCTGTTTTTAACAACTTAAACTGCTTTGGGTTGAAACAACCTTTCTTCCTTTGGGAGCATAAACCTTACTCTGCCTTTTCTAAATCTTTCTGTATCATGCCTAAGCATATTGCATTCCTCCCCCTCCTCCCAATTTAGTAGGTAAAATACTCATATGTTAAAATGGAAAAAGTTAATATACAGGCATTTTAAGCTCTGTGTAGAATTGTAGGAAAAAGGAGTATTCATACCTCCATCTGCATTCCTTCTGTTCTAATCCTAAACTTCTTTTGCACAAATAAACATTCATTGTAAAGTATGCTGTGGGTTTGAAAACTGTGCAAACGAGAAGAAAATATTTTCAAGTCCCTTATTTACTCAAGACTTAAACCACCTCCTGATTATTTGAATGAAGCAACATGGTAGATCATCCCCTACAGGCTACTTTCCCAATTCTCACTCTGGTCTCCAGAGGGCAGCCTCCTAATTCTCCCCTTAGGGTTCTAGGGATAACTCTGAGAGGTTGAGGGGGTTTCTATTATTGTCATGCTTGAGTGCCCTCCCTTCCTCCTCCCACTTTGTTCCCCATTGAACTATCCAGCTGTAAGAACTATTGATATAAAACATTCCTCACCAAAGCTGGAGGCACATTATCCCACAAGCACATACAGGATCCAGGGGAAAATGGGCTTAAGTTTAAAGAGGGCATCTGGCAAAGGAGGAACTCAGAGCTACTGGTTGTTGTTGTTTGTCCTTCATCCTCATTGAAGCATTTTTTTTTTTAGTGAGGCAATTGGGGTTAAGTGACTTGCCCACAGTCACACAGCTAGTAAGTGTCTGAGGCCGGATTTGAACTCAGGTACTCCTGACTCCAGGGCCCATGCTCTATCCACTACGCAACTTAGCTGCCCCCTGTCCTTCATTCTCAAAGAGGACCATGACATTGGGAGGTGATGTCACTACTTGCAATGAATTGGATTTAAGTGAGGAAGGGGCTGTGCAAGGTCACCAACTTCATTCTGTCTTCCAGAGTCATCTGGGTCTGGTGGCAAGATATACAATGGGACAACTGGAGATAGCTCCAGATGTTTTTAAGGTAATTGGAGGTGTGACTTGTCCAGGATCATGCAGCTGGTAAGTGTCTGAGGTGAAATTTGAACTCAGGTCTTCCCAACTTCAGGGCCAGTGCTCCATCCACTGCCCTAAACCTGGTACTGGTTGTAAGGAAGCCCTGCTCTCCCTTCCTGGGGTCCCCAAGAAATGACCCTGTGATGTACGCAGCTCTTTCTTCTGGGCCCTGGGGGTTCATGCACATTTAGAATGCTGAAGCCACACTTCTCCAAAAGACTCATGCTCCCCAAATTTGCCTTTTCTTAGCATGTCTACCTTATCTTTACTCAGCTTCTGATAGGAAGCATTGTTTGTTATAGTCTAGTCTCTTTTAAGACATGGTCACTAGGGGAGGGAAACGGAGACTATCTGGCCCCTCAAAATTCTCCTAAAGATAAACTCTCAAACTCAAATTCTCTGACATACAGAGGCTCACAGGTGTGTCTAATTTTTTCAACAATTTTCAATATGTTTTGTCATCTGATTTCATCCAGTAGCTGAATCCAAATGAATTATTTTAAGAATCACTATTAGAATATTGAAAGTTCCTGGGAATTAGAGCTGAAAGTTACCTACACTGATCTATTCCAGTCCTTTGATTTTACAGGTGGAGCAACTGAAACCCAGGAATGTGACTAGCTCAATTTTTCCCAGTCAGTAGGCAGCAGAATCAAGACTTAAACCCAGGTCTTGTGTGACTAAAGATAGGTTGTTTTTTCTAAATTACAGTCTGATGTTATTTAGTAACCCCATTTTCTTCCTTGCAGGCACAAATAATTTCAAATCCTTCTAGAAAGATAACTTAGCCCAGCCCTTTCCTTAAAAAGCTACCGAGACAGAGACTCTAGGGGCTTTTTAATTATAAAATTCATTTACATGTTTTACATATTTATAATTCCCCATCAAACCAGAAAAGTTTTGTAAGCATTCATTCTTTTCCCTTTTCTTGTTTCTCCATTCTCTTTTCTTAAGTGTGTTTTATCCTTTTGGTCAAATCCTTTCTTTATGGGCATAGCTTATCCACTCTTCTTTTCCCATAACTTTTTCCCAGGTGGATTTAAAAGCCTTTCATTATAGCCCACTCAGAGGCCAGGCATTACTGTTTTCTGCCCACATATTTCTCTTGGGCAGGTGTTTTCCTTTCTAGTCTGTCAGATTTAGATTAGTTTTAAACATCAGTTTGTTAAGTTAAATGTTCTATAGGTAGCTTTTCTTTGCCCTGAGTCTCTCATTTCCTATAGACATTTAAGGCATTAAAAAACCCTATCTTTTGGTTTATCAGTTTTATTTTATGATCAAAGTCTCTATTTGCTATTTCTTTACTGTTTTCTCATCAGTTTATGTATTCATACATACACATATACACCCAACACAATATACATATATCCAATAGTACATAGTAAGCACTTAAATACTTTATGCATATCTTTCTAATATGCTAATCCTTCCTTCCTTCCTTCCTTCCTCCCTTCCTTCCTTACTTTTGTCTTCCCAAATGTGCATTGAAAATTCTCACTGTCCCATCTCCTCCTCTCCCCTGCCCTCTCCTTTGAGGCAGCCTTCCCCCCCCCTTTTTTTCTTTTTTTTTAGTGAGGCAATTAGGGTTAAGTGACTTGCCCAGGGTCACACAGCTAGTAAGTGTTAAGTGTCTGAGGCTGGATTTGAACTCAGGTACTCCTGACTCCAGGGGTGGTGCTCTATCCACTGCACCATCTAGCTGCCCCTCCCCCCTTTTTAAAATCAGTGCTCCTTTTTTTTCTTATTGCAGTATATTTCTCTTATGTCTGGCATGCATTTCCTTATGAATGGCATACAGTGACCACATATATAGGGAGGTTCTACTTTGGACTTATTCCTATAGTGATCTTGAATGAAACTTGCCCTAGTGACTCACTCAATATAAGAATTTGGTTATATGAGCTCCTTCCTTGAAGGCAGAAACTTTTTGTCTTTATTTATTTCCTCAATGACAGCTAGGTGGCACAGTGGATAGAATGTCAGGCCTGGAGTCAGGAAGATTCATTTCCTGAGTTCAAATCTGTACGACCCTGGGCAAGTCACTTAACCCTGTTTGTCTCATTTTCCTCAACTGGAAGGAAATGGCAAACCACTCTAATATTTTTGCCAAGAAAACCCCCAAAGGAGTCACAAATAGTCAGACACAACTGAAAAAAATGATTATAGCTTTAATGCTTAGCACAATGTCTTGTACACAGAAGGCACTAAATAATTGCTTGTTGACTAAGTGACTGATTATATTTTTTCTAGATTATCCTTACATATTTCATTAGTTTGTCCATTACCTTGTACTCAAAGAAACCAATAGTTTATCTTATGAAAAGTTTATACTTGTGCTAATATTGATAAATATCCTCCATCCTTCCCTTCTTTGTCCTGCTCTTCAATGTCTCATAGGTTCATCATAGAATTTTCAGTCAATTCAGGAATTGGCATGTCTACATCTTTCATATTTCCTTTTCTCCTCTCTTTTTCTGCCCTTGCCATAAGAATCCTAACCCCGCCTCCCTTATTTTCAGTGTTTAGTAATATTCATGGATTCTTGTCTCTACTCTTGATTACTTTTAAAATATCAGTATTACTGCTCTTTGTTTCCATATGCTGGTCAATTCACTTTTCTTCTATGGTACATGTCATTGAAAGCTGCCAAAGTTTTGCTCAAATAGTTATTAGAAATCTTGAGGAACTCAGCCAGAAGGTCATTGGGCCCAGGAGCACTTCCCTTCTCCAACAGCTTGATCATGCTGCTCACTTCTTGAGATGTGTTGTCTGCCTCTAAATTATTTATTTCTTAATCCTTTGATTGAAACCCTAGAGCTACCCTAAGACCTTATCCCTCATTCTGTTCATATTCTGGGTCCTGAAAATTTTTGACAAAAAGTCTATTTCTTACAGTCTTTTTATTGGGAGTCATCTAATAAAAAAAACACATTAGGTGTAGTTTTTCATTTAAGGAGTTTTTGTCTTAATATAAGGAAGAACGTGTCCAAAATTAGAGCTGCCCTATAATGGAATAAATTGTCACTGGATATGACAACCCAAATCACTTCTTAACTTAGTTCTTTCTGTTGAAATTGCCACCATCCTCTCCTGTTGTACTAATTTAACCTATTGTTCTCACTAACTAGGTATAATATTTTTTCTTCTTCTGCGCTCTTGACAATTTTAGCATTTGGCTTTCTAAATCAAAGCCTCAGTCATCTTATTTTAGTTATGACTCTGATTCAGAACTATATAGTCAATTTATGTTTTAAATTATGTTTAAAAAAATGAAAATCTGCCTTCTTTCCCTACTCTCTACACTCCTTCTCTCACCCCTCCCCATTGAGAAAGCAAGAAAAACAAAACCCCTACGACAAAATACATAATCAAGCAAAAGAAATTCCTACATTGGTCATGTCTAAAAATGCTTTAATATGTACCATTATTAAATATGTATTAAAAATGAAGCTTAAATACTTTGGCTGCATAATGAGAAGATGGGACTCATTGGGAAAATCTCTGATGTTGGGAAAGACTGAAAGCAAAAGGAAAAGGGGATGGTAGAGGATGAATCATGTTTCCATGTACCATGGAAACAATGAATATGAATTAGAACAGACTTTGAGAGATAACAGAGGATAGAAGGGCTTGCCATGCTATGGTCCATGGGGTCCAAATAGTTGGACATGACTGAATAACTAGACAACAATAATAACATGAACCAATTACCTTTCTATTAAGATAGAGGTAGCATATTTCATCATGAATCCTCTGGAATCTTGATTGGTCATTATGTTAATCATTATGTTGATATATTCCTAATTCTTTCAAAGTTGTCTTTATAATATTGTTTTATATATATATATATATATATATATATACACACATAAATACATACATACATACCTCTCTCTCTCATTTTCATATAAGTCTTTACAGGTTTTTCTAAAGCCATCTCCATATCTCCATCATCATTTTTTTCTTTCTTTCTTTCTTTTTCTTTTTTTTTGTGTGGGGCAATGAGGGTTAAGTGACTTGCCCAGGGTCACACAGTTAGTAAGTGTCAAGTGTCTGAGGCCGGATTAGAACTCAGGTCCTCCTGAATCCAGGGCTGGTGCTTTATCCACTCTGCCACCTAGCTGTCCCCTCCATCATCATTTCTTACGGTGTAATAGCGCTCCATCACATCGTATATTACATTTTGTTCAGCCATTCCCCAAATGATGGGGACCTCCTAAGTTTCTACTTCTTTTCTACTTGGGGAAAAAACTGTTCCCTCCCCTCCTCTGTCTCTGTGTCTCTGTGTCTCTGTGTTTCCATCTTTCTGTCTCTCTCTTTTCTTTCTTCCCTCTTTCTTTGATCTCTTTGGGGTACAGATCTAATATTTGCCCACAGTTATAGTATTTACAATTAAAGGTATGCTGAGTCTAGGAATCAGCTATTAAAACACCAAATTTAAGCATTCCACAAAATCCTCCAATTTACTGCCCCTCCTAACTTTTTATTTTATTTTAGCAGAAGTTGCCTAATAAAAATTCTGAAGAGTAAATATGTAGTTAAGACTTGGAATCCCCCACTTGATAAATGGTCAAAGATGAATAGGCAGTTTTTAGAAGAGGAAATGAAGCTATCTATAGTCATATGAAAAATGCTCTAAATCACTATTTATGAGAGAAATTAAATTCATAATTTAAAACAATTTTGAGATACCACCTCATGCCTTTTAGAATAGCTAATATGACAGAACAGGAAATTGATGAATATTGGTAAGGATGTGGAAAAATTGGGACACTAATGCACTGTTGGTGGGTTTTGAACTGATTCAACTATACTGGAGAACAATCTATATCCAAAGGGCTATAAAACTGTGCATACATACCCTTTGGTCTAGCAACACCACTTCTAGATTTGTATCCCAAAGAGATCAAAGAAAAGAGAAAAGGACCTATATGTACAAAAATATTTATAGCAACTCTTTTTGTGGTGGCAAAAAATTGAAAATTGGAGGGATGCCCATCATTTGCGGAATAGTCGAACAAGTTGTGGTGTATGAATGTGATGGAGTACTATTATGCTATAAGAAAAGATGAACAGTATGGTTTCAGAAAAACCTGGAAAGACTTATATGAATTGATACAAAGTGAAGTGAGCAGAATCAGAACATTGTATACAATGCTATCCACCTCTAGAGAAAGAACTGATGGAGTCTGAATGCAGATTGAAGCATACTTTTTTTTTTTTTTTGAAGCATACTTTTAAAAGGGTTTTTTGTTTTGGGTCTGTATTTTCTTTCGCAACATGGAAAATAGGGAAACATGTTTTGCATGACTTCACATGTATAATCTATATCAAATTTCTTGCCCTCTCAAGAGAGGAGTTGTGTAGGAGGGAAGGGAAGGAGAGAACTTGAAACTCAAAATAAAAAAAATGAATGTTAAGTTTTTTTACATATAATTAAGAATTATTTAATGAAATAAAAAATATTTTGGAGGAAAAATGAAGAAAATAATAATTGGGATTACAGTTTTCCTGCCCTGTCCAGAAGCTTATTAGATTATATTGATTTATTTCCTACTTTTTAGTGGAAATAGCCCAATTAAGGGCTTAAAACTGCCTTTTAGAAGAACTCTACTCAATAGTCACCTTTGATGCTTATTTTAGAAACTATAGCTCTAGGCTTTTATTTTTAGTAATCAGAATTAAATGTTCATGTTTCAGAGTTGTCTTTTCCACTTTTTAACAAACTATTTCTTGAGAGCAAAATGATGTTGAGGATCCAAATTCATTTGGTTTAATCTTCAAGTCCCTTTTCCCTGAGTAGAAAGATATCTTTTTTTTTTTATTTGGGGAAGGCATGTGACAAGCCCCAATTTCTAACATTATTTAGCTATTTGGGAATATTTCCAAATGATTTTTTTTGAGATTTTGGATAAATATTATTACTAGCTTCAGGATATTTACTCTGATTTGGGAATGGAATCACAGGATTCCCCCTCCCCCTTTTCTTGGTCTATTTTTTTTTAAAAGAGCCAATTTGGTAAGTCTGAATATTCATCTTGTATGCTTATATAATTTAATTGCTTTGGAATTCTTTGTCTGCTTAAAAGACAGGCTCCAATTGTTTGGAAAAAGAGTAATATAGGAGGGTTCCCCCCCTCAGACTTATCCTTCTTGTTCTCTCTCTCTCTCTCTCTCTCTCTCTCTCTCTCTCTCTCTCTCTCTCTCTCTCTCTCTCTCTCTCTCTCTCTCTCTATTTCACATTTGGTAATAACTAACCTTGTTCAGCTGTAAGATTTGGTAAAACCCAATCTTCCCAACCAGGATCATTCAAATACACAAATGGATCACAGGTCTCATCAAGGAGGGCATTCTATTCAAAGATACAAATTAAAGCCTACCTAGATCCTCCTATTCTATGAGACTTTTGCCCATGTTCTCCCATGATTTTGCTATCATGGGTTCACTGAAAATTTTGGGATCCTTTTTTTTTGGCTTTTTTTCTAACATTGTGAGGATAGCAGTGGACATGCAGGCTATTAAGTGATTTTTCTCTCACTCTAACCAAGTGATCAGCCTATATTCTTTTTTAATAATATTTTTTCTATGCATGTCTTTTATTCTAGTTCTTAAAAGTTTCTTACTTGATATCCAGTGCATCAATGTAACATATATCATGCAACTCTCCATTGATCTCTGAGTTACACTCATTTTTAATTCTTTGGAGACTGTAGTGTTCCATGCTTTGTAACCAGTACAATGTCATCCCTAGAATATTTGTATTAAAAGTGTGGGTCTTTGTTTCTAGAAGAAGTTAAGGGTTATTTAAAGAGCTTTTCAATTTTCCAAAGACAATCTAGCACACTTGCCTTCTCCTGTTTAATTTTGGGCCCAACTTGCTGTCCATTTGTACTGTTTGTACAAGGTATGTCATATTTGGGATAATAGACGTTCTCTATCCACTTGATATTTTCTTATGTAGATCATTGGGCCAAAATCCTTTGAGAAATTATAGATTTCTGTCAGGATGCTTTGAGATGTCCCAGGGCTTGAAACAACCAGACCACTGTCATCTGAAAACAGGAACATCTGAATGGTTTTTATCATGTATAGGGTCTGCCTCTTCAACTTGGATTCTGCATGGGATCTCCATCATGAAAATGGAAAACAACCTTTGTCTCCCTTTTTTATACTTCACTTGATATTCTTGTGCACAGGGATGGTTGAGCAAGTTTATTTCTGTTGCTATAGCTTTCATTGAATCTTGAATAATTTTAATGTGCTAATGGAAGACATCTTTTTAGAAGAGTGGCATTGTGGTGGCATTTTGGTCTACCAATTCCAATATTTTTCTTCTTCTCAAGCTAAGCATGGAAATATCTTGTATTTTCCTTATCTTTCATTCAATTCCATGATGGTCACAATGGTCTTCTGTGGGATATCACTTGTCTAAGCTTGTCTGTTGCTTTTACTAATATTCTTAAAGACTATTTCTGTAATATTTGTGGACAATTCCCATTAAAATTTTAAAAAGACAGGAAAATAGGTAAAGCAACCCTCAGAGGGCACTACCCCAATTGGGTGCTTGCACTTACAATCTGGAGTCTTCTTAGGGTCACTTATCGCTAATCTCATTTAAAATTCTAGAGGCAATCCTGAGAGACTGTAGTCCTACTACTGCTGCTTCTGAGCATGCTCCTCCTCATCATACATTTACCGAGAAAGTATAGCAAAAACAGTTAGTATAAAATACTCCTCCCAAACCTGGGGCACAGACTCCCCTTACACACAAAATCGGGAGAAATGGGTTAGCCTTAAAGTGCAAAGGTATTAAGGCACTTAGAGAGAGAATATATTCAGCAAAGGTGTCCCTCCCAATTCCTGGCACTGGGGAAATCCATTTCTCTTTTCATAGAGTCCTTACCAAGCTCCCTTTAGTGCAGCTCAATTCTGAGTAGACAGCTTTAATGGAATCCCCAGGTCTACTCCTTTGTTAAGTCCATAGTTAGCACTTCTTAAGCAATCACTGGGGGTTATACTCCTTGAAGCTATCTTCCCTCTGGTGAATATTGCTTCTCATTTATTTTTCCTTAGTGTGTCTCCCTTCCCAATGCAAACTCTTGCATTAAATGTTGCAGTTCCAGTGAACTCCTCAGCAGCCATTCAGCTATGACTGCTGATAGGATCTCTGATAGAACCTCTAGATCTCTTGCACTCACAAAGTCACTGGGGTACTTTGACCTTGGGATACTCATTTGTTGATCTAAATATCAGGAAAAAATAAACGTAAGGAGACAGGGCATGGGCAATGAGGTGGCACAGTGGGTAGAGTGATGGGCCTGGAGTCAGGAAGACTCATCTTTCTGAATTCAAATATGGCTTTAGACACACACTAGCTGTATGATCCTGGACAAGTCATTTAACTCTGTTTGCCTCAGTTTCCTCATCTTTAAAATGAGATAGAGAAGGAAATGGCAAACCTCTCCAGTATCTTTGCAAAGAAAACTCCAAATGTGGTTACACAGAGTAGGACACGACTGAACAACAAGAGACAGGGGCCACTATATGCTTACAGCCACCATGGCAGAGTAAGAGGCAGGGCTGATTCCCCTCTCCTTTCTAACACTCAGGATCAGCTCAAAGTAGTCCTACCCTAGTTGAAGCTACAAAGTAAAGAGGATAAGAGAGAGAGAGAGAGAGAGAGAGAGAGAGAGAGAGAGAGAGAGAGAGAGAGAGACAGAGAGAGAGAGAGAGAGAGAGAGAGTGTGTGTGTGTGTGTGTGTGTGTGTGACGGTCATCTTTTTTTGTAAGCCCACCAAGTTCCAGCTTTTCAGTTTATCCTTAAGGCAGCCAGTCATCAAGCATTTATTAAGCACCTACTATATGCCCAGCACTGGGAAAACAAATGACAAAAACATAGTCCCTGACCTCACATAGCTCACACAATAAGAGGAGAAACAAAATGCAAACAACTATGCAAGATATAGAAAGTATAAATGGGATGTCATCACAGGTGGTTACCTTTTCACATGAAATATTGTGTCCTCCATTTATTCTCCCAATGGGATTCTAATTTTCATCATCACAAAGTTGTTTAAAAATCAAGATCAAGTTATCTAAATTATACACCATGTTTTCTTGTTATTTTAATTTTTTCTTCTAGTTTTTGCCAGTTTTGATCTTTGATCTAAGAAGTTAGTGGTCTGACTATACAGAGATCTGTCTCAGGAATGGCTTCCTCATCATCAATGCATTCTTTTCTCCCTGTTAAAAAATAATCAATTTCAGGGCAGCTAGGTGGCGCAGTGGATAAAGCACCGGCCCTGGATTCAGGAGTACCTGAGTTCAAATCCAGCCTCGGACACGTGACACTTACTAGCTGTGTGACCGTGGGCAAGTCACTTAACCCCCATTGCCCCATAAAAAAACAAAACAAAACCAAAAAATAATCAATTTCATTTCTTGTGATGTTATTCCATGTTCATCAGGCCATGTGCCTTTTGATTTTTCTCCTGAAGAAAGTATTCATGATATTTACACATGAGATTTCTTTGTAGTCTATAAATCTTTGACCTCTCTCATTCTTATTCCATACCTTTCAGTATATTTCTTGCTGTCTTACCTGTTCCCATGGTTGCACAGAAGGCACCAAGTGTATACAGTATACAAGTCTATACAATTTCCCTCCTTTTCCCTCTACAGCTATATAGCCATTGCTGTGTAAGTAGCAATTATTTTCATGGAATTTAAAATTTAATTTTTTTATAAATACTTAACATGAAAATTCCAATACAAAGTGATCAAATGTCTCACTAAATTAAGGTTTTTTTTGTTTTTGTTGCTTTCACTCACATGATAAAACCAACTCTGTTCATTCCTTTATTTGTTCCTCCACAGAGAAGCAATGAGTCATCCTCTCATTTAGCCACAATTTCCCTTTCCTTTTGTTTTCAGTTATAGGGAGAGTGTCAAGATTCATATGATTTAGTTTTAGAAGGACGTCCACTCATTGGACATTCAGGAAGGATCTCTCTTTTACAGTACTAGTAGCTATGTTATTATATATCTATATTGACAGATAGAGAGACAGATAAATGGTCTAAACATTAGCCCATTGTAACCTCTTTTCTGCTACTCTGCCACTGTTATTGAAGAAATGAAAGGGTTAGTTCAGACATAGGACTGAAGACTATTTTGTATTTTTTGTTGTTTCATGGGTAACTGGGCCAAAGAATCCATTGCTAAGCACTAAGCCTACTAGTGTTGAGCTTCTCTAAATTTCCCTAAGCTGGTTCTCCAAAACTAGATTTGGATTGTTGCTAGATCTATGCTTCAAGTCTTTTCGGTACAACAAAGCCTGCCATAGCTTTTGCTCCATTAGCATGACCTTCGTTAGCTCTAGGCACCATCGTGGTAGGAGGAAGTGTAGGAGTAGGACCTTGTGAAGAAACCCAAATCTATCTAAGAGATTCTAAAATTGTATTTTTTCCTTTCTGGGTCACCATAGAATAACTAAGGGGCATGTCTTTGAAAGCAGAATCAACTTTCCCTGAAAATGATTTTTGGTAAAAGGAAAAAAAAAGAGAAGTATCTTCAATAATCTTTCAGTTTGTGACTGCCATTCTTTCTAATCTGTTTATTTAAGAAATATCTTTCAGTCATATCCTGCCTATCTCTCTTTTCCTCTGGCAGAGAACAGTCATTTCTTCCATTTGCCAGGAGATGGGTTTGAGAATTGAAAGGGTAGGGAGTATGGGAAAGGAACTTTTCTTTGATCCAATTTCTATTTTTGGGGGGGTCCCTGTGAAATTAAGGACATCATCAACACTCCAGGGCATTTGCAAACACATTTTCCTTTGGAAGTCCTGATGGTCATCAAATTGGCTGAGGATTTATTATGCTTCATTGCTCTGAAGGAAACCTCAATCTGATGGTCTTGCCAGAAATTTACACATTTGTGTAACACTCCCTCCACTTTCAGTTCAAAGCCAGAATTGTCTCCTGGGATTTCACTTAGCTACTATTGCTGCTTCTCATTTATTTTGAAATAACAGTTCACTTCAAACTAGATAATCTTCTGATCAGAAAAAAACACACCAGCTCTTTTCCTTCATAAAACAACCTTCTCTTTGAAGACACAGTTCAGTAAATCTAGTCCATTTTGAGGCAGTCTAGATTTTCATTGGTTACTCACTATGATAAAAATATGAAAAAAATCCTTTGCAGAAGCTTTTGGTACATGCATTTCTTTTCTTTTTTTTTTTTTGAGGTTTAGAAAAATGATTTCTAAACCTACATTTTTGCAGACACAAGCCCCCAAGCATTTCAGTCTTAACAGAGTAATTTCAGCTTTTGAGCTGTGTATGTGGGAAAAGCACATGGGAAAGACAGAAAACTAAGGTAACTACTCTAAGCCTGATGTTTTAGTGAAATACTATAGGGCAATTCCATCAGAAAACTAATAAACAGAAAATATAAAGAAAATAATCTTTGCAGCTCAAAGAATAGTGAGAACCACTCAGGACTTCAACAATACAACTTAAAACCATTTTCATAAAATGGCTTTGCAGGCAATGGCTAGCTGATGTTCTTTTCAGTGGGCTGATGTTCTGAGAGATTACACAGAGCAGTTGAAATCTCTGAATTGAAATGTTCTTTCATGAAATATTAGTAAATAAAGTAAATTAAAACATTGCTCAGGTATGAATAAAGATTTTTTTATAGTTGTGCTTTTGGGGTGCAGATAGGGGATGGAACAAAGAACTGGAAATGAAGGAGCTGAACAAATAATGATTATATGAATGTAATAGCATAGCACAATACTTTAAGTTAGTGGTTGAGACCACCGCTCAACTTGAAGAGAACCTAGGGTAGTCATTCCCTGGAGGATTCAAACTTAGCATGAGTTGGTGGCATAGTCCTTAGGCACCCGCTTCAGATACATATATTACCACCCTCACAGGGCTGTTATGAGAAAAGCAGGTATATTCCTTAAGGGATCATATAAGTGTGAGTTCCTATTGTTAAATATAATTTTTACATCTAATTTAAATAAAAACCAACAACCTCATTTCTCAATTCAGAGCATGAAAATGAAGAGGGGGCTTTTGGAGAACAGATGTTTTGAACTTCAGCACTTGCTAATCCTAGAAGTTTCCTGAAAATATTCACATCCCTTATTATTCTTTTTGACAAATTTTTGGATTGGTAGCAGCCTTCAGCACATGTCTAGTAAAGGATCCAAATATACCAGCCCGAAATGTAACTGAATTCTAAATTCAAGCTTCCACAAATGCTCCTTTGAATCCTTGTGAATTAAGGAAATGGAAACCAGCATTTATTGTAATAGGCCACATTATGTAATGAGCCCAGTTCTTCCCAACAAGTTCTTTCCCCACCTGCTTTCTTGTTTCTCCAAAGTGGCCAGTCTGACTCATATGGCATTTGTTATTATGATCAACTACCCTTGAAAAGTGATATGGTTCTTGTTGTACTAAGCAATGATCAAAAGAGATTTTTTATTTTCTTTTTTCTTTTTGGTGAGGCAATTGGGGTTAAGTGACTTGCCTGTGGTCACACAGCCAGTAAGTGTTAAGTGTCTGAGGCCAGATTTGAACTCAGGTCCTCTTGACTCCAGGGCCAGTGCTCTATCCACTGTGCCATCTAGCTGCCCCAAAAGAGACTCTTAAAAATGCTGAAAATAAGCACAGAAAATTAGATGCCTGTATGGCTCTTGAACATGAGAAAGGCTACTGGGTTAGGCCAGATCATAGGAACATAATTATAGGGATGGAAGAGACTCCTGTTTTGTTACTGATGAAGAAGCAATCAATCAATAAAGATTTATTAAGCACCTACTATGTGCCAGGAAGCACTGGAGACCCAGTAAGGTCAAGTGACCTGTCCAAAGTCACAAGGGCTTTAAATGTAAGAGGAGATGTTTGATCCTTTGTTCTCTGACTAGAACCTAAGCTCTTTCTGTTGTTGTATGCTACCTCTCTGATGGTCCATTTATCTCTTTGTCCTGGCATTGATTATGTCACCATGAGCTATTTGGGTGTCCTGAAACTAGCTCAAACCAAGGCCCAGCAATTTATCTACTGCCTCATGAAGCTGTATACAGAGGCAGGAGATAGAATGGCTTATATATACATACACACATACACACACACATATATAGGATGGCAAATAATACAATTTGTCTGGAATGCAGGATGCATGCAGGGGAGTAAGATGTGAATCAGAGATGGATTGGAGCCAGGTTATACAGAGCTGATTTTTAACTTTTCGGTGTGATAATTTATATTTTAGAAATTAGTATACGCTATAGATTAGGTCTTGATTTATTCTTTTGATTGTTTAGACTCTGTTTATTTCATTTGTTTTTTGTCTTTCATTCTTTTTTCTTTTTCAGGGCAATGAAGGTTAAGTGACTTGCCCAAGGTCACACAGCTAGTATGCATCAAGTGTTAGCCTTCATTCTTGAAGGTGATGATGTGACTTACAAGTGAATTGGATTTAAGTGAGGGAGGGCAATGCCAAGTCACCAGCCTCACTCTCTCCTCCTTTGTCTGGACTTAAGACAGTAATGGAGTGTGTTAAGGGTTAAAATTCTAGCTAAACTGTCTAAAATATCTAATGAGTGGTCGCCAATAAATTATAAGCTTTAGCAAGAGTTAGACTTTTAAGCATTTATTAAGGAGAATAAGAATTTGGTAAAGAGAGAGAAAAAGGCCTAGATTTCTATCTATTAAAGGGAGAGCACATTTCTAGCTCCCTTCTCCGCCAGCGTCCTCAGGAAAGAGCCTGAGCCCGAGCGCCAGTCTCTTCCTTCCTCCTCCCACTCGTCCGCGTCACTTCCTGATGCCTGGTCTTGCCCTCAAAGACCTTCGCTTCATGGGCAGAACTCTTCTACAGTAAGTATCCAGCAGGTGGCGTTATTCCAATCGTTACAAGTGATGGGTTGTTTCCATTCTCTCTCCTCCAATAGATTGCCCTCTCTGTCCTCCCCACTCTTTCCTCAGTTTATCCTTCCATGCCTGCTATCATTCTTTATCTCTTCTGCCATTTGTAACTGAACTCCTTCAAAAGGCCTTCTCTGTTCTCTCCTTTCACTCTCTTCTTATCTTACAGTCTGCTTTCCCCCACTGAAACTTCCCTCTCAGAGTTTGCCAAATTCAGTGGCCTTTTCTCAATCCTCATTCCCCTTGGCCTTGCTGCAGCATTTGTGATTGTTCATTACTCTCTCCTTCTTGATATTCTCTTCATCTATCTGACTGCTCCTCTGTCTCCTTTGCGGGATCCTCTTCCACATCATGAATTTAATCATGTAATGATTGGAATGACGCCACCTGCAGGAGACTTGCTGTAGGAAAGCTCCAACATGAGGAGAGGGCCTCTGAGGGCAGGACCATGTGGCTTTTCTTTGGCATCAGGAAGTGACGTTGTCTTGTGGGAGGAAGAAGGGGGAGGCTGGCGCTCTGTCTCGCGCTCTTTTGCCAGGACTCTCGTGGAGAATGGAGCAGAACTGTAGCTCCTCGAGATAGATAGATGAATCTAGGCCTTTCTCTTTCTCTTTACCAAATTCTTATTCTTCTTAATAAATGCTTAAAAGTCTAACTCTTGCTAAAGCTTATAAATTTATTGGCAACCACTCATTAGATATTTTAGACAGTATAGCTAGAATTTTAGCCCCTTACAATCACCAACTTTAGGCTGGTGATTCTCCAATCTACCTATCTTGCCCTGATCTTTCTGCTGACCTCCAATCTGGAAACTTCAACTGTCTTCCAGACATCTCAAACTGCATGTTCAGTAGACATCTTACACTAAACACGTTCAAAACTGAACTTATTATCTTTCTCTTTAAAACTTTCTTGGCTCCCACATCACACTATTAACTTGAAAGTCCATCAAAACCACTGAATCTTTTCCAGAAAAATTGCTGTCCAGCTGCATCTCCCCCATCTTATACTTGTTCACTTTTGAAAATAGTGAAATCATTAAAATAAGTAGCATAACTCTGGAGATGGTCAAAGTTGAGAGAAAGAGTTCTGTGGTATAGTGGATAGAGCACTGGGCCTGGAATCAGAAGGTTCTGAGTTAAAATTCAGCCTCAGACACCTATTAGCCATGTGACCCTGGGGAACCTCTGTTTGCCTTAGTTTTCCTAAAACTATGATAATTACAACACATTTCTCACGGGGTTGTTGTGAGGATCAAGTGAGAAAATATTTGTAGAAGTGCTTAGCACAGTGCCTGACACATAGTAGGCTCTATATAAATGCTTATTCCCTTTCTGTCTCCTTTTTTTTTTTTTTTTTAGTGAGGCAATTGGGGTTAAGTGACTTGCCCAGGGTCATACAGCTAGTAAATGTTAAGTGTCCGAGGCCGGATTTGAACTCGGGCACTCCTGAATCCAGGGCCGGTGCTCTATCCACTGTGCCACCTAGCTGCCCCTCCGTCTCCATTTTTGAACACAACCATCAGAGGTATCTGCAGACCATCCATGTGTCTGGAGAAGTGGATGTGGATCTCAGAGGAGAGTCCAGGGCTGTAGGTAGAGATTTGGGAGTCATTCACCAAGAAGTGGTAGAGAAGGTATATAAACGACTGAGATGTTGCCAAGAAAGAAGACAAGATTGAAGAATAAAGCATTGTAACAAATGGCTACATTTGTGGTATAGGAAGAGAAAGATAACCTGCGAGGAAAGGATCCTAAAACTGCAGACTTCAAGCTCTCTGAGAGGCTTTTAGTAGTCTGTCTTTTTCTTACGCCTGTGGTTGGCAGTTTTATAGATTTCAGTGACATCTCCCATCAGCTTTTACCTTTCCAGTTTGGAGCCCTCATGTTTTTAGCTAGTGTGGACAGATTTGTAAGTTTATAGAGAAATGAAACCCCATGAACACAGTGATGGTCATCTAAACTTTAGGGGAAACTTTGAGGATTGTCATTTATTTTTCAAGTGGTTACTGAACACCCACCATGTGCAAAATATGGAGCTGGGGCCTGGACACTGTAGCAAAGTGCCATAAGCTTGGCCAGTTTATGTTGGGAAGAGTTGAGACTCCCTATAGCTTTCATACACCTTTGAGAGGACAACTAGATTTCGGAATTATATTTCCCATTTAGTTATCTATATGATGGCTTACCTGTGGACCCTGCCAACAAAATGCAGCAATTCCAGTCCCATTTTGTAGCTGTTCAGAAAGTCATTGGCATTCTTTAATTCCCAATTAATTGAAAGAATAGGAGAAGTCTTCACAGAATAGCTAATGGCTATTTTTTTTTCCTGTGCCTTGAAATAATTAAACAGCATGGCCTTTTCATTTGACACTAAAAGAAAAATGGACCAAATGCCTTTTTACCCCTTCCCCCACTCCCCATGCTCCTACAAGGGCATCGCTAGTAGAATGTCTTCTGCTCTTGAGAGAACTAGTTTTCTTGGCTGGCTGGATAGTCTTCTACTTATTTAACATTTATTTAAACCGGCAGTAAATCTGGCACTGTATAGAATATCATAGAGAAAGAACGCTCACTTCCCAGTGGGCCCGGGATCTAAGTTAAGGCAAACAAGACCCAAATATTAATAGATAATTACTGGTGGCGCAGAGACGGAGTGCAGAAAACAGTGTACAAGTGTTCTTTCATTTCAAGCAGAATTTTAATAAACAAATATAGGACTGAGCATGCTGTTCATTCCCGCTAGCCCTGTCATCTAAACAGCTCCCCCCCCACCCCAAAACACAGCTATAGTGCACAGATGAACACTACTTCAGGAGAAATTGGTGTGGGCTTCTCCCAGCTGCCTTCATGAGGCACCTGGAACCTTGTCATCTGAAGATTTAGGAGCAGATGCAATCCCCCAAACATCGCGGTTACCTCAGCCGCCCGGTGATTTTGCTCTCTTTGTGATTTCAAATGCATTATTGATAAAGAATAGTTCAAAGATGTACACTCAAGCACATGCCCACATACGCCTACACACCCAAATTCTTTTACATTTAACATTTATAAAACACACGGAGGGAAAAAAGAGAAAAAAAAAACCCACCACCCACTGTCAATATTTCTCACGGACTAAACAATAACAAAGTGCCTCCAGGATTCATTTTAATGAGAAATACCCGTGTTGTGCTGCAGAAGTCCTGGGATAGGCAAGGCACATCGGCAAATTAATTATAGCTTGGCAGGCAGGAAAATGTATGAGGCTTATGGAGGAGCTGGTAGAAAATAAATATTCTTTTAATCAGCGATCCTGGCTTATTTCCTCAAAGGTAACATTAAACCTTTAAGTGTATAAGTCACATAGATTTCAGGAAGGCTTACAGGGGACAGTGGCTGCTGAGCTTGGTACCAATTGCAGGTAAGAGTTTACACAAGATATCATCATGGTAAGGGCCAGATGGAGCCCTTAGTCTTGTAGGCATTCGGAGAACAAGGCTCTCTTTCCCGGCAGCAGCTTTCCATCTAAGTCTCTGCTCTGATCTGGGCTGGAAGAGGCATTGCCTTTCATGATGGCTTTCCGGATCGATGATTCAGGTGGTTCTCCAGATATCTCTGCTGGGTTCCTGGATGCTGTTTGCAAGTCAAAGCTGCCTCTCCTCCCCTAGGTGGATTTTCTCTGCTCAAGGATTCGCTTCTTAGCTGCCTCCAGCTAATGTAGTTGGCAGCTGACAGAGAAGGGCTGGAAATGCAACCCTGCGCCTTCAAAGCAGCAGGTGATAACAGAAGCTGGAATTTTAACAAGAGGATGAATTAATTCGCAGACTCACTGAGCACAGAAGGAAACTTGGGCACAATTTCCCAGTGCAATTAATAGAAGGCCTACATTGTTTTAAGGGATAAGAAAGTATTAATCTGAATTCTAATCATGCACACTGGAATCTTGGAGGAAAAGCTAGTCTCTGAATATAGGACTTTGTCAGGAACCAGCTTCTGAAGTTGATACAAATTAAAGTCATGGGTCCCAGGGACCCAGGCTAATTACAGTATGGTATTGATACATTGGACCTTAAGAGATAGATGGATTCTCAGTGTTTTACTTCATTTCATTTCTCTCTCAACTATTATCCAAATCACAGCATAACTAGCTTGTATCCCAAATGTATGGCAAGCCTTCAGCCTTTCCTTTGTTTGAGCTAACCTTGTTTAGTCACCTGATTTTGCTGATATTTAAGTGGCTGCCTTCAGAGCAGCCAAATCCAGCACAATTCACATAAATTCCAAGTCTGTTATTGGGAAGGGTCATTAATATATGGACCTATAATCGAAGGCTTGAGAAACAACATAAAGCAGATATGAACCCATGAAGACATGTGTTCAAGTTCCTACTGATGTGTACCAACTCCATGACCACTGATAAAACCACAACCTCCCAGTACGGCAGTTCTTTAAAACTATAAATTAAAAGTGAGTTGCCATATAAATAGACTCTAGGGCCTATAATGTAAAAGTTCCTTTCATGAAATAAATCACATATCTGAACTAATCAAAGGCTTGATATTTTTTTGGTCTTCCATTTAGATGAGTTATTGGACAAGCAATTGCTGTTTTTAAAACCCCAGGAAGCAGCACTTAAGAAAACAAACTTCAAATTGGCAGTATTTCAGGCCAATCTTAAAATTTCCTGTAATGTAAACTTCTTGAGGGCAAGGACTGCTATGGTTTTGTCTTTGCATCCCCTGCACGGTGTCTAGCCCATGCTGCACACTTAATAAATCCTTATGGAATTGGATTGAAATGAAATTATTTTCTATTTTTCTACTTCAAAATTTTCAAATATATATATATATAACATGTCCATGTACAATACTTATATTACATCATTTAGTTTTCATTATTTATTAACCACTTGATATTTCATAGAACAGATATGACATTATAAAAAAATAATAGTTCAGGATCCTCTAGGCTGTTCTGCCCATGTTTTCCTTCTGTAACTAGCCACAGAAATCTGGTCTGTTCTCAATTTGATTTGCTCCCCCCCATCATATTATTTTTTTCTTCTTAAAACAATTTTTATCCATTCCTTTTGTTTTCATAATGCCTTCATTTCCAAGTATAGCCACCTCTCTTGTGGTCCTTATCATAGCAAGCAATCCTTTGTAAGAAATAATTTTTAAAAAGAGACAAAAGCAGTTTGGTGAAAACAACCAAACATTAACACAGTCTAAGTCTCAGGCCAAAAGCATATTTAATATTTTATACCCTTATCTTGCATCCCCTCTCTCTTCACCTTCTCCCCTCCTCCTTCCCCTCTCCCCCCCACCCCCAGCTTACACACACTAGGGGGAGAATGTACATTGTCTAAACTGGAGCCAAGATTATTGGTCATTATATAAATCTCTGTTATTTTCTTTTTCCTTTCCTTTCCTTTCCTTTCCTTTCCTTTCCTTTCCTTTCCTTTCCTTTCCTTTCCTTTCCTTTCCTTTCCTTTCCTTTCCTTTCCTTTCCTTTCCTTTCCTTTCCTTTCCTTTCCTTTCCTTTCCTTTCCTTTCCTTTCCTTTCCTTTCCTTTCCTTTCCTTTCCTTTCCTTTCCTTTCCTTTCCTTTCCTTTCCTTTCCTTTCCTTTCCTTTCCTTTCCTTTCCTTTCCTTTCCTTTCCTTTCCTTTCCTTTCCTTTCCTTTCCTTTCCTTTCTTCTTTCTTCTTTCTTATTTTCTGGGGCAATGAGGGTTAAGTGACTTGCCCAGGGTCACACAGCTAGTAAGTGTCAAGTGTCTGAGGCCAGAGTTGAACTCAGGACCTCCTGAATCCAGGGCCAGTGCTCTATCCACTGTGCCACCTAGCTGCCCCAAATCTCTGTTATTTTCAACCAGGAAATGGTGAAATGGTATTAGTGTTTATCATAATTTTTCTATTGTGATTTGTCTTTCTGGATTGATTTCTTTGTTCTGTATGCTATATAGTTTTGCTTATGTGTATGTATCTTTCTTGAGGCATATGCTAAAGTCTGTAGAAGTCATTTTAATAATACCTGAGACATCACTTTGGAGAAAGGCAGCTTAAAGAGAAGAGGTATGACCTGGGACTCAGACTTGGAACAATGTCTCAGATTTTTACTGTATGACTTTGGACAAATCACTTCACTCTTCTGGTTGTGATAGGATCATTTATCTATCTATCTCTTCTTACCCCCATGTAGGTAAGGCAAATTTCTTTCTTTCTTTCTTTCTTTCTTTCTTTCTTTCTTTCTTTCTTTCTTTCTTTCTTTCTTCTTTCTTTCTTTCTTTCTTTCTTTCTTTCTTTCTTTCTTCTTTCTTCTTCCTTCCTTCCTTCCTTCCTTCCTTCCTTCCTTCCTTCCTTCCTTCCTTCCTTCCTTCCTTCCTTCCTTCCTTCCTTCCTTCCTTCCTTCCTTCCTTCCTTCCTTCTTTCTTTCTTTCTTTCTTTCTTTCTTTCTTTCTTTCTTTCTTTCTTTCTTTCTTTCTTTCTGCAGGGTAATGAGGGTTAAGTGACTTGCCCAGGGTCACATAGCTACTAAGTGTCAAGTATCTGAGGCTGGATTTGAACTCAGGTCCTCCTGTATCCAGAATCCAGGGCCTGTGCTTTATCCACTGTGCCACCTAGCTGCCCCCAGGCCAAGTCCTAAAAGCAAAGAGATTATCCTTTAGAATTGATTGTTTAGTGGACTAAGGCTCAATCAGCCTCCTTGAAAGGCTTTGTGGTGACCTCAGGCCATATTGATATGACTTTCTGGTTACCTGGGTACATAAAACTATCCACCTATGTGGAGCCTGGGCCTTTAAAACTAGGTGGTCATCCTAAATCTCGGGGTTTACAGCACTCTGCTAGACTAACTGGAGAGAGGCAGTGGGGGCCATGTCTTCCTTTGTTCAGGATCCTTTCTATGTTATGGTTAGGCAAACCTCCTTCTGTTAATTGTTGAATGATCCCTGAGTATCTTTATCCTTTCCAATACTGGACCTAAACCATCAGGAGACTGGCCTGAATGAAGCACAGCCTACAACAATGCCCTCAGTTTTCACATCTACAAAATGGGGGGAGGGGAGTTGAATTCCTTCATCTTTAAATTCCCTTCCTGAGCTACAGAATGCTATGAATTTATGAAAATTGTACTTAATGATGACATAAGTGATGAAGATAATGGTAAAAATTATCTTTCTCAGAGCCTCTAACTCCCGTAGCAATGGTGAATTGCAATGAAAACACTGAAAATACATAGCAGCCATGCTATGTTATCTTCATAGGTGAAACAGGCTAGAAATTTGAAGTAATTTTCACATAATGATGACAAAAAAATCATAAAATCTTGGAGTTGGAATGCATGCAGCAAAAGCGCGCGCGTGCACACACACACACACACACACACACACACACCACATGAGGTTTCTTTGGAACCTGAGTTATACAGATGGGCTTTTAAAAACTGATCATAAGAAGTTCCAAAGAGGAACTTAAATGAAAGGAAAAAACTTTAAAGGCTTAAATCAAGAAAAAACAAAACATGCTAGTATAATGAAGCCTGGCATGTCAGCCTGTGTGGCTGAAGCAAATCCCCATCTTGGAAGAGGCTGGGGAGCTGGCTTCTGGTACTCTACTGCCTGTCTTGACCATGTGAAATTCATGAGTTTGGAATCTCCAATCTCCTCAGCTAGAACAGAAAAGAACAGAGAGGTCAAGGACTGAGACCCATTTCACAGGGTCCCATTTCTGCCTTGGTGGGGAAAGACTTGAACTTTCACTAAAGCTGCTTGTGAAGGAATAAGACCAAGAGCCCCTAAACAGATGAAGTCAAGGGGATTAGGCTGGGGCTCTGGATGGCTCCTAGCTCTCTGACCACTCCTTCTCTGTCTCCTTTGCTGGATCTTCTTCCTGATCATGCCTTCTAGCTATAGAGTTCTGTCTTGGGCCCTCTTCCCTTCTCCCTCTAGACTACTTCACTTGGGGATCTCATCAGTGCTCATGGATTTAATTATCATCTCAGGCTGATGATTCTCAAATGTACAATTCCTGTACCAACTTCTCTGATCACTTCCAATCTTACATCTTCAACCGTCTTTCAGACATCTCGAATTGCATGTCTAATAGATATCTTTTTTTCAGCTGTCAAGCATTTATTTTTCTCTTTCCTAACTCCCTCCTCCACCCCTAACTCCATGAGAGAAAAAAAAAAACCCAACGAAACTTTTGTAATGAATAACAATAGTTGGCAAAACAAATCTCTTCATTCACCATGTCTAAAGATGGATGTTGTACGCCATATCATCTCTCTGTCAGGCAGCAGGTCATGTCTATCCCAGATCCTCTGGAATCATGAGTAGTTATTACATTCTTCAGAGTTTATATGTCTTTCACATTTCTTATTGTTTACAGTGTTTGATATTACAGTATAAATTGTTTTCCTTTTTTCAAGGCAGTTGCAAAAAAACTAAGTTTTACAATATCCTAGTCTATAGCATATAAGAAGCAGAAAATTCCAATGTATAGAGGAGAAGAGTGTCTTTACTGAAGCTATATATACTGACAGAAGTAAGAATTGAGATGAAGAGGAAAGAAAAATTGCTTTAAAAAAAAAGTCTACAAATATTAGACTAAGAAATAGATAAATGAGAAAATTAAACATAACATCCTAGAGACATTTAGCTTATGTGGTTAGTACTTTCTCCCTCTTCAAAATAACCAGGTATATGTATGTATGTGTGTGTATATGGACATGTATGTGTATATGTGTATGTATATGTGCATTGTATGTATATATGTATATGTATATGTATATACACACACCTATCTACATGTATCACACAATTATACCAGAAGTTCTGTGAGAACAGTGACTGTCTTTTTGCCTTTGTAGCACTATCTTGCAAAGTACCTTGCACACAGTTGGTGGCTACTAAATACATGTTGCATTTGATCAGAAATAACCTATCCAGGAGTAGCAATGTGGTTAAGTGGAAACATCACCAAACTTGGGGTCAGAAGTCCAGGGATAGGGTCCTATATGTTTTTCTCACTAGCTCTATGGTCTTAGGCAAGCCACTGAATTTTTTTGAGCCTTATTTTCTGTGTCTTTGTAATATATCAAGGCCTGGTCATTTCATTGTATGGGAACTCCCTTTGCAAAGAAACTTGCTTAAGGTTCAGAGAGTGATTTTTCCAAGATCACACAACTAGAAAGTGTCAAAGGTAGAGTTTGAATTCAAAACTTAACTTACTCCAGTCCTCTATCCAATATACTATGATGCTTACCTCTTGTCTTTACATAAGAGACAACAGTTTCTGCTCTGTCTGCCACACAGAACTGTTAGAATGAAAATAGATAATGTACATGAAAGTATCATCATTAGAAAGCATTAAAGGACCTCAGAGAGCCTACGGTCCAAATGGCTTATTTTATAGCTAAGGAAATAGACGCCCAGAGAGGTGAAGAGATGCATAAACACAGTCAAATGAGTAAGAGGCAGATACAGGATTCAAAACTAGCATCTTGACTACAACCCATATGTTCTTTTTCTCTCTCTTTTTTTCTCAATCACATGTAAAATATTAACATCCATTTTTAAAAATTTTGAGTTCCAAATTCTCTCCCTCTCCTCTCCCCTCCTTTATGAGGTAAGCAAAAAATATGGAACACTTCACGAATTTGCATGTCATCCTTGTAAAAGGGCCATGCTATTCTTCTTTGTTACTGTTCCAATTTTAGTATATGTGCTGCCGAAGTGAGCACTCCAGTAGACATCTTAAACTAAATATGTCCAAACCTCAACTCTTTATCTTTCCTCTTAAACCCTGTCTCTCTAATACACACCCCACTCCCAGCCCCCTGCAACTTCCCTATTGCTGTAGAGGCTACCATCATCCTCCCACTCTCCCAGGCTCACAACCTTGGTGTCATCCTGGACTCTTCATTATCTCTCACCTCCCATATTCAATTTGTTTATTGATTTCACCTCTGCAGCATCTCTTGAATATGCCCCATTCTCTTCTCTGTCACTGACATTGTTCTGAAGCATGCCTTCATCACCTCAAGTCTTGATTATTACAGCAGTCTTCTGGTGGGTTTGCCTGCCTCAAGTCTTTCCCAACTCCAATCCATCTTCCGTTCAGCCAACAAAATGATTTTCCTAAAGCTCAGGTCTAACAATGTCACTCCTCTCCCCCATTCAATAAACTCCAGTGGCTCCCTGTTGCCTCTAGGAGCAAATACAAAATGCTGTTTGGCATTCAAAACCCTTCATAACTGAATCCCCTTCTACCTTTTCAGTTTTCTAATTTTTAATTTTATTTGTGATATATAATTATATTTTATACATATATCAAATATAGGTATATACAAAGACACATATATGACATATACAATGTAAAATTTCTACATTATTACATTTAGATATACCTAGATATATTTTAATACATATAACTTAGTATTTTAATTCTTTAAATAACTGTTTTATAAATAACAAATATTATCTCATTTGATCTTCACAACAACCATGGGAAGTAAATGTTATTATGATTATTTCCATTTTACAGTTGAGGAAACTGAGTCAAACAGAGGTTAAGTGACTTGCCCAGGGTCACACAGCTAGTAAGTGTCTGAGACTGGATTTGAATTTGAGTCTTTCCATCTGCACTGAGTCATTAAGGCAGTTATTCTCAAAACTGTTAAGCTTTTATTAAAATGGAACCTTGACAGGGGTAGGGATCCTATCTTTCTATGTATTATATATGTTCTCCTGTAAAATAAAAAAATAGAATCATAAAAGCCTCTACATATAAAATAATAACATCTTAAAAAATGATCCCATTTATAGTGGGAGAATGGGCAGCTAGGCAGCGCATTAGATAGATCTCAGGACCTGGAGTCAGGGAGTTGAGTTCAAATCTGTCCTTAGATGCTTACTATTTCTGTAACCCTGGGCAAGTCATTTAACCCTGTTTGCCTCAGTTTCTCCATCTGTAAAATGAGCTGGAGAAGGAAATGGCAGACCACTCCAGTATCTTTGCCAAGAAATCCCAAATGGTATCACAAAGAGTTGGATATGACTGAAATGTCTGACCAATATTGATAGTGAAAGAACCTGATTTTGAAAGTTTCTAAAGGAGTGGTTCAGATTCACAGATTATAGAAACCCAGACATAGGAAGGACTTTGGAGATCAATCAATGAGGAAGCATTTTTTAAGTATATACCATTTATGTTTCATCTACGGTTGTAGGTTCTGAGGATAGAAACAGGTCAGATCATTTTATGAATGGGGAAACCCAAGGTTAGTAGATCACAGGAGCATAGATTTGGAGATACCAGGGACCTTAATGGTCATTTAGCCTAATTCCTCCATTTCAAAGTTTAGGAAACTGTGGTCAAGAGACACTAGATAGTAAATGGTGGAGTCAGGACCTGAACCCAATTGCATTGACTCCAAACCTAAATAGTCTCTTTACTGAACCAAAGTGGGCCGAACTGGAATTCAAACCCAGGTTCCTGATCACTGCTTTTGAGAAACTTTAATCTTTCATGATTTCTGTAGATTACTTAATTATATAATTCCTATCTCTAGTAAAAAATGATCATATCTTATCTAAAATATTTTTTTCTGACTATTGTTAGTCAATCATACTCTGGCTTATTTGGAGTCAGAAAGATGTGGGTTCAAATAGTGCCTCAGATACTTATTAGCTAGACGACCTTGGGCAAATCTCTTAGCTTCTTTGCTCCACAATTTCCTCGTGTGTAAAATGAGGACCATTCTACATCTAAATCTATGTTTCCTTCCTAGATTCCTGTTGATCTTCATGTCCTTTTTCTTAATCTTGTGCACCTGCAGATCGCCCATGAACAAGAAGCATGAGAGAATTTATGAACAGAAGGATGCGAATGAACCCCCACTTGCCACACTTTTCATTGCTATTTCCCTATAAGGATTCCTTTCCTTGGCTTTGCTTGCCATCTGCCTTTCTGTTTCTCTCTGGAATACTGTGCTTGGGCTCCGACGCTTTCCAGGACTTTGCTTCCCCTTGTGGATTTACTCTAAGCAAACATTTCAGTTTTGGAGCTGAAAGGCTCCCCAAGTCAGATCAGCCCATTTACAATGAAGCACATCACTCAGGTGGATCAGTTGGAGGGAACAGGAGGAAGAAGCAGTCTCTCCCTGGTGCATTCGAGCCAAGCCGTGTTGGCTGGAGGAAATGCAGCATTCAGAACTCTCACTCCAGGGGGAAGCCCAGCAAGGAAATACCATTCCAAATATACAGCAGTCATCTCTGCCCAGATTGACTGTGAAAAACCTCTCTTTCGCTGTAGCAACCCATGTAGGCTATGAATTATTTTATTGAGACACATTTAATGCTTTCCTATTGGAAAATGAGGAACTTATTAATTATTTTTACTTTAAAATAATTAAATCAGCCTCTGTCAGGCTGACATGGTTTTGCTCTGCAGGCAACTAGAATCTTTCAGAGCTGTGAAGCCTTTTTTCTAGTCCCATATGCTTGGCTACAGGTGAGCCAGTTGGTAAATGTGTGACACCTTTTAATTACACTTCATCACAAGCTGGAACTTGTCTGATGGCTTACTTTATCATTTACTGTGCTTTCACGCAAATTAAATAAGTCATGGTGAACTTAGGGTCCCTGGGAAGTGGGACTCCCGAGTTTGCACTCTTTTTTCTTTTCTGGCAGGGCAATGAGAGTTAAGTGACTTGCCCAGGGTCACACAGCTAGTGTCAAGTGTCTGAGGTTGGATTTGAACTCAGGTCCTTCTGAATCCAGGACCAGTGCTTTATGCACTGTGCCACCTAGCTACCCCAGTTTTCACTCATATGTAGTATTTAGCAGCTTCAGACCTTGCTCCCTTTTGGTACTCCAAGGATACATGGCTCTTAGTTTTCCCTACACTACCATCTCAAACACTATGGCTTATAGAGAATTGTAAATCCCAGAATCATAGAATTTCAGAATTTAAAGAGAAATTGAGCCTGATGTGTAAATGAAAGCCGTATGTGTAATACATCCGCCAAATGGTCATCCAGTCTTTGTCTGAATATAAGTCCCAGCACACCCTTAGGCACTTAAGAAATGCTTGTAGAAAGTAAATGCATAAATTACTTGCAGTGAAGGAGAGCTTTCTACCTCCCAAAGTGACCCATCCCACCTTTGGCTAGTTCTAATTATTAGGAAATTTTCCCTAATATTGTATCTAAATTTGCCTCTGTTACTTCTACCACTTGCTTCCTCTTCTACTTTCCAGGGCCAAGCAGAACAGATAAAATCCCTCTTCTGAGTGACAGCCCATCAAATACTTGAAGGCAGTGTTTTTTGCCTCCCTGACTCCATTCCACATCTTTCCTCTTCCAGGCTAAACATCCCTGGTTTCTTTAAATGACCCTAATTTGGCATGAACGTTTCACCATCCTGATTGCTCTCCTCTGGATGCTCTCTAGGTTCGTTTTGAAATTCCACTTAAACAGTTAATGACCATCTTCCCAACAACATCTGGCACTGTTTGCTCCCTAAAATCTCCAAGTTCAGATGCTTACTTTAGTCTTTAAAAATCTCCTTAAGAATGATCACTTATTCATCCTAACATAGCTGAAAACTTCAATTTCTTTCTCAATTTCCCCAAGTTAATAAATAGCCAGATCCTAACGCATCTTATATTTCCCAAAACGTTAAAGAGAAATTGGCATTCAGACAGTCCATGTCTACAGAGAACTGCCCTATATGCCCCTGTCAAATCCAGCACACCCTCTTCTGTTCAGAAGGTGGGCAGCCTAGCTATAGATGTTGCTAGGCTAACCTTGGTTTACATTCTGAAACTCTTCAAAAGACATGGTTGTCTGGAGAGTGACATCTCTTTTTATGTTTATCTTGGGCAGGCTGACATTTAGTGTTCTACCTGCCTGTTCTATGGATATATGCATTCATGGCTTTCATAATTGCTACGTATTTGTACCGCTGAACTGTAGCTTTCTATCTCAGCCTGAGACTTGGAGAGCTCAAGGACAGCTTTGAATTGAACACATCATGTAATAGACGAAAAATCAAGAGAAGGAGAAAAAAAAGACATGTAATTTCAGCGAGGGGGAAAATAGGCACTTGCAATGAAATTAAATGTTTGGTGGTTTTCGTTTGGCCCCTAGTGGATAATTCTCATTGTCACATTGAATTGGTAGGCTTTGCTTAAGCAAGAGCCAGGACTGAATGACCCTGGAGACGAAATTACCTCGTAGCTTTGGAAATGGAGTTTGCTTCAAGCCAAAATTGAGATGAATTTGTGGTGTATTGACAGAAAGCTTGGAAACACTTGCCCACTTGGTACCAGCATTACAGATAAATACAGAAGCCAGATGCAGAAAATGAATCCTCTTCTTACCCATTAACTTTTTAAAAAATTCATTAAAAAATTTTACCCAAGTTCTGTAACAAATGTGCTCTCTTTGTTGCCTTCAGAATGATGCCTTCGCGCATAGGAGCAAGAGCGCTGTTAATAGCAAGCCAGGTGTTTCCATTACCCAGCAGTGCTGTCCTCGGGATGATGAGAAGGTTTCCACAAACACCCTGGACGTGGCAGCTTCCACAGCAGCCCTGTGATGCCTGTCATCTTTTTACCCCAATGAAAATGATGCCGTTTGCTTGTGATTATAGACTCCTATTGATTTCCAATTTTCACTAGACATGTTCGGGTCCCTTGGGCTCTGGGCGCTTGTAGATTCTTATCAGTCTTGCAGCGAAGAAACAATGTGGTAATATAATTGGCACCATGTAGCAATAAGAGACTCCTGTTCTACTTTCAATTTGGTCCTTTATTGCAATTTCTTGACAGTGGATTTTTTTTTTTTTAGTGCTAATGGGCTCTAAGAAGGTTCTCAAGAACCAAACCAAAGTTTTCAAAGGAACAGGTGTCTCTCCGCATTTCAAAAATCAACATAACAGAAGACTAGATCCCAGTGTGCCCCTTTACTGTAGGACATGTTGGCTTCTATCTCCATGTTGAGGAATGTTCTGTATTGTCGGGGCAGCTGCCAGTTCCCTCCAGCACTGTTTAATATAATGAACTGTGTACAGCCCAGGAATGTTTATTTTAAGTATCAAAGTGCCATACAAATAGTTCTGAGCTGGTACCAAAAAGTCATTTGTATAAAGCAGATGCCACAAGATCTATGCAAAATGCCATCTTTTTTCCTTCATGCCTGAGATCAGTTTAGCAAGGCTTCCACTTGCTCAGGAGTAATCATGATGAGGATAACGATAGCACCTAGCATTTATATAACACCTCAAGGTTTGCCAGCTGCTTTCTATTTTATCCCATATGATTCTTGCACAATCCTTAGAGATAGATGCTGTGAAATAAAGGAAGACAGAGTTAAGTGACTTGCTCAAGGTCACAAGGTAGTCTGAGGCAGGACTCAGCGTCAGGTTTTCCTGTCTCCACCTCTAGCACGGTCCTGCCTTTCCTCCACTAATTTTATCCTGTATCTTAATCTACCATCTCAGGTCACAGGACCCAATGTGTAGGCACTATAAAAACCAGATAAATCAATCAAGATTCTGAAGAAAACAATCTGGCTACATTTCATTTCAATTCAATTCAAGTGAAAAAATGAAAGACTTAACTGTGTGTTAGGTGAAACCAGTCTGATGCTGTGGATGGCGGAGCTTGTCTTGAAGTCTGGTGCAAGTCCTTTCTCTGGCACATATCAACTGTGTGATACTGGGCAGGTCACTTAGGATTTCAGTGTCCCCAAATGATTCCCTTAGACTCCAAATTATGACCATTCATTCCCTGATGACAGGAACTGGTTCAGCTTTTGGTTTTGTGTCTCCAGAGCCTAGCCCAGTGACTGGTAGGCTCTTAACAGTGGCAAATGGTAGGCTCTTCATAAACACATGTTGAACTGACATGAGTTTCTACACACTGGAAGTTCCCCTCATTAATAATGTCACAGATTAGAACTAAACACAAACCCCAAAAGAATGAAGACAGTCCTCCTGAATGTAGAGGACACAAAAGACCCCCATAAAATAATCATGCTCTTAGGGAGCTTACCTTCCACATTTCTAGTTCTCTTTGAAGAGTTGGGCATGAAGAGAGGAAGTTGAACTCGATGACAGTCACAGGCATGTTTTTTTACTGTTTGTTTTCTGTGGCTGTTACAAAGCTACCAGTGTTACAAGGATCCTTCCCAATGGCAGCTGATGTTGACCCAAATTTGCATTAGAATCAAGGGTATTTTTTTTTCTTCCTGCCCTTTCATAAGTAAATGCCCTGCTGAGAAGGACATGACATCTACATATTCTTCCTAGTGACTTCTGGGTGGCATAGTGGATAGAGCACTGGACCTGGAATCAGAAAGAACTGAGTTCAAATCTTTCCCCACTTATTAACAAGTCACTTAATCTCTGCCTCAGTTTCCTTAACGGTAAAATGGGGATACTAATAAAGCGGGACTGATGTGAAGATTAAGTGAGATAATATTTGTAAAGTGCTTAGGACAGTCTCTGGAACATAGTAGATGCTTAATAAATGATTGTTTCCTTCATTCTTTCCCGTTATATCTATAAATGGGGATAACTGCACCTGCCACTGGGGGTTATTTTAAAGGGGTGATGTATATAACATGTTTATAAACCTTAAAGTGCCAAAAAAAATCACTCTTTTTTTTTTATCTCCACACCATCTAAATGAAACAATCCTTGCAAAGGGTTGCTCTTAACTTATTTTGTCTTATAAACCGTCCTGGCAGTCTGGTGGACCCTGTGGGCAGACCCCTTCTCAGAAGAATGTTTTTAAATGTGTAAAATAAAATTCATAGGATTACTAAAGCAACCAATTCTATTGAAATACAGAGATCAAAATATTAAAAAAAAAAAGAGGAAGGGCCTCTTAGATTAAGAGTTTGTGCTCTAAAAGAACTCCTCCCACACACAAACTCCAGTATTCATCTACAGTCTGATCTTTAAAAAAAATAAAAAAACCAAAAACAAACAAACAAAAAAACCAAAAAAACCCCCCAACAAACCAAAACTCTGGGTTTTAGTGCTGTGGGACATGAGTGAGATGATTTATTCAGTTCTATGTGTACTCTCTATTTTTACCTTCTGATCATTCTACTGAGAACTAGATATTACTGGAGTCCCCAAGGTAATGGGGATTGGTGACTAATCCACTGAGCCATGGAAAGCCCATCTGCTACTCACTTTGACATTTTAATAATATCCCATTTGAACCTTTGTTCAATTTTGTTTTGTGTGTTGCATCTTTGTCTTAACATTACAGCTGAAATAATTTACAATAATGAAGACTATCAAATATCACTAATTCAAACATGCAGAGCAGTTTCAAACATTTAGACTCCATGTACTTTACATCAGGAAACAAACCCACTCAAATTTGCCAGTGGATCCCCAAACCACCTTTTCACTCCAGTTCCTTGGCCAGGTGTCTTGAGTAGAAAACAACATAAAAATCATGAGACAAGGCCATTCTCTGTTTCATCTCCACCCTGCCCAACCCCCAAGATTGTATTTACACATAGGAAAGAATAAAAAATGGTTTTCTTGCAAAACTGATTAACTGGAGTTTTCCAGGACATCATGAACAGGACAAGATGTTGCTAATGACAGAAATAATGGGGAATGCTGACTTATTTTCCTTTACAAATGTGTGATTTCTATAAATGAAGATAGATGATGATCTTATATTTACATACATAAATTGTACATATTTTGCAGGCTTTTAACATACTGTATATGTTACCCTCTGGGACTCTGTTGTATTCAGCATATGTCACAGTCAAGGGCTTATTAATTGTTATTGATTGTTTTATAAAGCTTTTTGTTTCCCCACTGAAATGAAGGTGTTGTGCAATGTGATGGGTTGAGGGGGGCACAACAAAGAACCATAATGAAGTTTTTACTAGGTGAACAACAAACGAGTGTACTTTGAGGCAAGGCATATTTAGTGGAACCTCAGAGTGAGGCTAAATGGAAAGAAATCCTATAACAGAAGACAAAGATAGCAAAATCAAGGGTAAGTATGGACAGGCTATTAAGTCAAAAGGAGAAATGTAAGCCAAACCAGACTGTAATGAAATGTACAAGTCAAAATATGAACAGTTTTTAAAAAAAATCTAATAATTTGTAGCTTCTTCATGCCCACTTACCTTTCTGAGAAACTATGCAAGTGTTTCAGGAGCGTTTGAATGGTACTTTTGTTGGCAGGGCTGCGCCCTATTGCCCACATCTGTCCATATACCCAACCCTGGAACAGCTGATTAGTTCATTTCAGACATCTTCACTGTCAACCCTGATGGCTCTGACCTTAATTATTTCACAGTGATCTGTATTAGTCATTAAAGGGCCAAAGCACAAATATCCACTGTGCCATTGCCCTTTTTGCTTTGCATATGCATGTGTGTCTTCTATAGGTTAAAATGAATTGGAGAGTTAAGTTATTATTCAGTCAATTTGATCATGAAAGACAGCTCACCTAGAAAATTAAAAGTAGAAACTACCACTTGTATCCTGGACTCCCACTTCACTTTGCCACCATCTATTTTCTCCCCAGCCACCTTGCTTTAGGGAGCAGAAATCATTGCAAAGAGGACTTAACCCTTTAACCACTTTTAGCAGTGTACATGGCACACTGTAAGCACTTAATAAATTCTTTTTTTGGGGGGGGCAGGCAATGAGGGTTAAGTGACTTGCCCAAGGTCACATAGCTAGTAAGCGTCAAGTGTCTGAGGCCAGATTTGAACTCGGGTTCTCCCGAATCCAGGGCTGGTGCTTTATCCACTGCACCACTTAGCTGCCCCACTTAATAAATTCTTATTGACTTGTTGGCACTGGAAACACCCACCTTGGAACCACTCAGCTTGGACAAGTTGCCACCCAAGTCACCCTCTATACCCATCCCCTTCATGCTTTACCTCAGCAGCTGGCCATCTTCTTAATAGTCACTTTACCTCTGTGAGAACCACCTCCTTTCTAATTCTTGTGCTCTAATCAAATCAGCTCTGACATTTCTTCTTTGTACATTCAGCTCTGACGTCAATCTTCTTCCATGTGGCTCTGGTTACCATCCTTATCACTTTCCTAATAAACATTTTCCTTTCTGGCTGCCATTCTCCTATTTGTAGTGTTTTCCCCTTTTAGATTATAAAGAATATAAGCTTCTTGAGGATAAGGACTAACTTTGCTTTTGTATTTGTATCCCCATTGTTTAACTTAGTTCTCAGAACATAGAAAGCTTCCTTCCTTCTTTCCCTCCCTCCTTCCTGCCCTCCTTCCCTCTTTCCCTCCTTCCTTCCTTCCTTCCTTCCTTCCTTCCTTCCTTCCTTCCTTCCTTCCTTCCTTCCTTCCTTTCTTCCTTCCTTCCTTCCTTCCTTCCTTCCTTCCTTCCTTCCTTCCTTCCTTCCTTCCTTCCTTCCTTCCTTCCTTCCTTCCTTCCTTCCTTCCTTCCTTCTCCTAGCTATGACTAGTATTTAGGCCTGAATTATCTGAAGTCTAATTGCTTCAACTTGAATGGTTGGTATCAAAATGATTTCAAATAATTAACTAATTAATAACTAATATTGACATGATGTACAAATGCATAACAACAACAACAAACAAACAAAAACAAACTCTGAGTAATTGAAATAATAATAGGGGTTTAGGAGAACTGAAAATAAAAAGAGGTTGGGACTATGAGGTTAGAATGTTGCATACATTGTCAATACATTGTCACACAATGCCACTGGATTGGTTGTCTTTGTTGAACTATTTTTGTTCACTTGTTTGATTTTTACAGGGGATGGTTTGATTCTGAGGTTGGGATATATCCATAAATGATGGTAATATAAAAATAAGAGGCTTCAATAAAACTTATTTAAAATAACTTAAAAAAATAAGAGCTTCTATAAAGAGAAAAACACACAAAAATTTAAGAATTGGGAATAGAACATGAAGAAAAAATACTGGACTCTAGAAAATCATAGCATTTGCATTCAATGAGATGTAACTGAAGAAATATCTGAAAATATTGAGGAGACCTGAATTCTATTTGTGTAGAATACAAGTGATAATCAAAACCATGAGATTCAGTAAGAACACCAGTAGGTACTCCTGGCTGTAATAGGTGACAACCAGTAACCCTGAGATAGGCTCAGAATAAGATTGTGAGGCTAAGATAACTTCATCAAGTAAAGAAAAGAAAACAATCATTAAAAGCCAAGAAAATGATTTGCATGTAACTCCCTGAAATTCTTGGAGAGCTAATAGGAAAATATCTGATCAAAAGGAAGGCTTCTGATTTCTCATTAGAAGGCGTCAGCTAAGAATAGACAAGAGACAATTCAATTTTGTTTACAAACGTTTTCTAATAACTTGCCACAGTATTATTTTTGAATAACCAGCTGAAAAATCCTGATCAAAAGTTTAGGGGAGGAGGGGCCTTAAGTCGTTGATCTAAAGTCACAGACTAATCAGAATCTAAACATTTAATTACAGTGGTTTGGATAAAAATAGTAACAAGAGATTAAGCCAATGGAATTAAATTTAAAGTCGAGAAGGTCTTTTATTTTCTTTTTATAAAATAGAGGTGACCAAAGAAAGATTAAAATCAGAAAGATCACAGAAATCAGTAAAGATTAAATGTTATTAGTTATAGGATGAGAAAGGAAAAAGAAAGATGCCTATGAAGAAAAACCCAAAGGAACAGGGTCAGAAAGACAAGTAGTCAGTCTGACCTCTATGATAAGAGCACAGAGAGCATCCTTTGGGACCAGGAGAAAAGAACAAAATGAAAAAGATGAAAAAGACAAGGAGACATAAATGTAACTTCAGAATCAGAGCAGGAGAAATTATCTTGAGTTCCATCAGTTTATCTTTAAAAAAAGTCTTGAATTCACTAGGCAAGGACACTGGTAGGGGTAAAAACATATTGCTGTCTAAATCAGAATGATGGCAGTCTTAAAAAGTTGAAAAGAGGGCTGTGAATTCCAATTCAATGAAAAAAAAATAACTTTTCTCCTTGGTAAAAATAGTTATTTTAAAGTAAGAGGAGTTGTTGAGGAGTATTAAAGTCAAAGGAAGTTGTGCACTTTCAACAACTGTCAAACAAATTCTTTTGGTTCAGGATGAGACAGTTCTAGGTCAGCAGAGCCAAAGATTCTCCAGGTGATGGCTGACTGCTAGGAGCCAAGAGAAAGGAAATGGAAAAGCAAGGAACTGAATAAGTAAGTTAATTTAGGTAGAATTATCATTTTTATTATAGTGGCCTGGCCTACCTCTGAGCAATTAATATTTTTTCAATTGTCTAGATCTGACTGTGTAAAAAGTGTTTTGTTATTGTTTTCATATAATGTCTAGGTTTTTCTTGGCGGGTAGACTCCTAAGTATTTTCTATTGTCTGCAGTTATTTTAAATGGAATTTCTCTTTTTATCTTTTTTCTGCTGGGTTTTGTTAGTAACATTGAAATTCTGATGATTTGTGTAGGTTTATTTTATATCTTACAACTTTGGTAAAGTTGTTAATTATTTCAATTAGTTGTTTAGCTGATTCTCCAGCATTCTTTAAGTAGAGCATCATACCATCAGCAAAGAGTGATAGTTTTATTTTTCTCATTGCCTATTCTAATTCCTTCAATTTGTTTTTCTTGTCTTACTGCTATAGCTAGCATTTCTAGAATAACTTTGAATAATAATGGTAACAATGGACATCCTTGTTTCACCCCGATCTTATTGGAAAGGCTTTCAGCTTATCCCCACTATGTATGGTTACTGATGGTTCTAGATAGATAAAACATCATTTTAAGGAAAACTGTTTTCCTATACTTTCTAGTACTTTTAGTAAGAATGAGTCTTGTATTTTGTCAAAAGATCTTTCTATATCTCTTAAGATAATTATATAGTTTTTCTTAATTTTGTTATTGATATAGTCAATTTTGCTGATACTTTTCCTATTATTTAACCAGCTCTGCATTCCTGGTATAAATCCCACCTGGTCATAGTGTATATTTGTGATATATTTTCATAATCTTTTTTGCATCAACATTCATTAGGAAAATTGTTTCCTTTTTTGTTTTTGCTCTCCCTAGTTTAGGTATCAGCACCATATTTGTGTCATAAAAGGAATTTGGTAGTGTGATGTTTAAAATCCAAGGTGTGTCCTTACTTGCCCCCACCCCCAATTTTTTGGGGAAACTAGCTAAGATTCACTGATAAATTCAGCAAGAGTTTAGGCTTTTAAGGATTTATTAAAGAGTCAAGACAATGCATGGGGTCCCTCTCTTTTTCTCTGTCTGCTGCCAAGCCGAAGTCCCAGACCAAAAAAGAGCCATCCCGAGAGCCCCTTTCACCTTTCTACTTCCTCTCTCCCTCCCTGAAAGAGGAGGTCCTTCAAGCTGATTGGTTGAGGGTGGTCTCCTGTTGATGCTATAGTCCACAGCCTCTGAGAACAACACCCCACTCAGGGCCAACCAGGTATGGTCTTGATTTAATCAACCTTAAGTAGGTTCAGCCTCTGAGATCAACACCCCACTCAGGGCCAGCCAGGTGTGGTCTGGAGTTAATCATCCTTAAGTAGGTTCTCAGTCAGTCTCTCAGTCTCACCCAATTCAATTAATTAGAATTCAGTCTTCAGGTAGGGGCCCCTGGGCATCTGCCAAATCCCATTATTTTATTACAGTAGGCATCTTCATTTGCCTATTTTCCCAAATAGTTTACATAGTATTGGAATTAAATGTTCTTTAAATGTATGAAAAAAAATTGAGTGGGAATAGAAAAGTGTATCTGATGCTGAAGGTTATATTCAGTTTTGTTGGGTAGGTGATTCTTGATTGTAATCCTATCTCCTTTGCCCTCCAGAATATCATATTTCAAGCCCTTTGATTCTTTAATGTGGAAGCTTCTAAATCTTGTGTGATCCTGCCGGTGGCTCCACAATATTTGAATTGTTTATTTTGGCCTACTCATAATATTTTCTCCTTGATCTGGGAGCTCTGGAATTTGGCTATACTATTCTTGGAAGTTTTCATTTTGGGATCTTTTCAGGAAATGATTGGTGAATACTTTCAATTTTTGTTTTGCCCTCTGGTTCTAGGATATCAGGGCAATTTTCCTTGATAATTTCTTGAAATACAATGATCAAGATTTTTTTTTTTTAATCACAGTTTTCAGGTAGTCTGGTAATTCTTAAATTACCTCTCCTTGATCTATTTTCCAGGTCAATTATTTTTCCAATGAGATATTTCTCATTTTCTTCTACTTCTTCATTCTTTTGATTTGATTTGATTTTTTTTCTTGGTATTTCATGGAGTCATTAGTTTCCACTTGCCCAATCCTAATTTTTAAGAAATTATTTTCTAAATAAGCTTTTGTATTTCTTTTTCCATTTGGTCAATTTTGCTTTTTTAAGGTGTTCTTCTCTTCAGTGGATTTTTGTGCCTCTTTTACCAATTAGTCCATTCTCTTTTTTAAAGTTGTTATTTTCTTCAGTATTTTTTTATGCTACCTTTACCAAGATGTTTGCTCTCTCTCTCTCTCTCTCTCTCTCTCTAGTGCAACAAACATTTATTTTATTTTTTCCAGTTACATGTAAGGGTGGTTTTTGACATTCATTTTCATCAGATTTAGAGTTCCAAATTTTTGTCCCTCCATCCCTTTCCTCCCCCCTCCACATGACACCAACCAATCTGATATAGATTATATATGTACAATCCACAAGTGTTCTTTTTATCAGTTCTTTCTATGGGGGTGGATAGTATGCTTTGTCATAAGTCCCTGGGGATTGTCTTGGATCATTGTATTGCTGAGAGTAGTTAGGTCATTCACAATTGCTCATCAAACAATACTGCTGTCACCAATTCTGCTCACTTCACTATATATCACTTCATATAAATCTTTCTAGGGTTTTTTGGTATCATCCTGTTTGTCATTTCCTATAGCACAATACCATTCCACTACAATCATATACCACAGCTTCTTCAGTCATTCCTCAATTGATGGACATTCCCTTGATTCCCAATTCTTAGCCACCACAAAGAGTTGCTATAAATATTTTTTGTACAATTTTTTTCCTCTTCTCTTTTTCACAGTTACTATTGTTAACTGTTTTCCTCCATCCTATTCCTTTCCCAATGATTTTTACTCTATTATCTATCTTCTTTTACCCTAAAAAGCCAGAGTGTCTGCCTCACCCCCTCTTCCTCCCACAAACAAATGTCACTTCCTGATACCAAAGAAAAGCCGCATGGCCTTACCCTCAGAAGCCTTCTCTTCATGGTGGAGCTTTCCTACAGTAAGTCTCCAGCAGGTGGCATCATTCCAATTGTTACAGTCTCCTCTTTGTTTCTTCAAGAAACAGGGTGTTTCCTTGATGAAACAGTCAAAAATAACAGAATATAATACCCTATGCTAACTAACAATATGTTAATAACAATATAGAAAAGACAGAGAGGAAAGTTTTGTCCAGAGGGACAGCCCCTCATGAACTGGTGCTTTGACATTGGCCTGCAAAGGGAGGGCCTCTGCAGAGAGTGCATGTTACAGATGGTGTATATAATAACAGAAGGAAAGAAAGAAAAACAACAAAACAAAACTGTTCATTTAAAGTCTCTGAAAGTCTTTTTTCAGGTGTCTTCTGGGTGTAGTCATGGAATGGAAGTCTTTTATTGAGCTTAACACAACTTTAAAATAGCTTTGTCAATAATCAAATCAAACAATGATAGTTCTCAAAAACATGTCTTAGGGAATTCAGTTGTTATACATGAAACATATAATAAAACAAAAATTGAAACATTCTTTAAAACTTAATATTACTATAGTCCCCCTTTGTGGAGGGTAAATTGAGAAGATAATTGCTGCAATATTAATTTTTAAAAATAATTGTTATCTTTGTTTCATCACTTTTTGTATCATCTGCCTAATTATCCTCATGTCATTATGAGAAATTTAAAAATCTAATATAATTGGTAACAGGTGTCAAGGCCAAATCCAACACTGTATTTATCATGACACCTGAGATAATTATGGGGGTTACCATAAAAGAACAGAGAAATGATGGGATATGAGCATTCCCATACTTGAGCAATATATACTGCCCATGCAGTATGCCAGGCTTAAAATACGTGGATGCATATTGGAGGAAACTGAGTCAGACTTAATCAGATGCATGAGATTAAGATATCCATGGCATCAGGCATATGGGAGGGGGCATAGAATCTAGGTGTAGAATGAGATGGGTGGGATGAAAACTTACAGCCATCTGTACAATATTGTGGGGAAGGGCAGCTAGATGGCGCAGTGGATAGAGCACTGGCCCTGGATTCAGGAGTACCTGAGTTCAAATCCAGCCTCAGACACTTAACACTTACTAGCTGTGTGACCCTGGGCAAGTCACTTAACCCCAATTGCCTTACTAAAACAAAACAAAACAAAACAAAAAAACCCCCAATATTGTGGGGAAGAAAAAAAATTAAACCAAGAAAAACCAACCTCAACCTTTTGTCAAAAGCCTTTCCCTCGGCTGTACCTTGACTTCATGCATATCTCTCCTCATGTGACAGTTCAATGTCTGCTCTTGCATGTATTTCTCTTGTACTCAGATGGCATCTTGGCCAACTGGCATGTGATAACTCAGAATGAAGGCAATTAATGTCTTAAATGATAAATTCCCATAATCCAAGTCTCATATGGATTTAAAAATTGAGGATAATATGATCTCAAAAATGTGAATGTCTTGACTCAGAATATAATATACAATTATGCAATAATTTCAAATAATACCTTTTTATTTTACTAAGTATACTATTACTTTTGAGAAAAATCAGAACATATACAAATATGAGTTAAAACAGAACACAATCTTAAAGAAAACCTTTTTTTAAAAATGAAAACATGTTCCCCTCTCTTTTTTTTAAATATGCTTATCAAAAATAATACTTCTAAAATCAATTTATACTTGCCATGGCAACCAATTTGCCAGGGAAATAGAGTTCAATCAAATAATCAGTTGAGAGAAAAAAATAACAAAAACAAACAACTCAGAATATGGAAGCACACTAATCCCAGAATTAACATTGTATTATGAAATCAAAACCATCTTGCATTGTTTCAAAATTAGATAGATGAATGAACAGAAGAAAATACACATGGAAGAATAAAAGATAATGAATTCAAACTAGGGAAATCTAAATGAATATGAACTTAGTATTAATAAGAGAATTATAAAATATAAACTGGATCATATGACTACAAAAACTTTTACAAATATTCTTTTTTTAAAAAAGCTAAGTACAAAACACAATCTCAAAAGCGTGAAAATCTCTATGAAAATAAACCCATACCATTAATTTTTTTTTTTTTAGTGAGGCAATTGGGGTTAAGTGACCTACCCAGGGTCACACAGCTAGTAAGTGTCAAGTGTCTGAGGCGGATTCGAACTCAGGTACTCATGACTCCCAGGCCCGTGCTCTATCCACTGTGCCACCTAGCTGCCCCTCCCTATCACTTAACACTTACTAGCTGTGTGACCCTGGGCAAGTCACTTAACTCCAATTGCCTCACCAAAAAAAAAAAAAGAAAGGAGAAAAAATAGAAAAAGAGCATATCTGGGATTTAAAGGGTTTTCCAAGGTCGGTTTCAGAGAACCATAGCAGGTCAAGTAAGAATCACAGCCAGGCTGGGGAAGGGCTGAGACTGACTGCTCTTCCCTGGCAGGAGGATCAAGGGGCTTGGCCAGGTGAGGAGCAGGAGGTGGGGTCCAGAGAGGAGGGGAGGGACCAGGGCAATTTGAATCAGACTTGGTTTTGAACTCAGACCTGGTTTCCCCTTCCCCCACTGCTAAGGGATTAAAGGCTTCTAGAGGCTGGGTTGTTGCCTCCAGGCATGCAAAATTAGAGAGCCTCTTAGCATTAGAATTTGAAAACAATGCAAGAGTCTGAGGTTTCTCTGAAAAAACATGTTTGAGAGAGGGGGAGATATTTATATTCTCTTGTGTGAGCACCTAGCTTGCTCTTCTAACAAAAATAAAAACAAAAATAGAAAATCCACAAAACAAAGCATTAACACAATCTTATCTCCCATTTGTCTGGTTAAACAGACTAAAATCAGGAATAGGGTACTTAGGGAGTTTAAAAGATCCATTTGAAAATTTATATAGAAAACAGCTGGTACTTTTGCAGTACGTCAGATTTAAAGGGACAGGGTAGGGGAAATTTCTTACCCAACTGGAAGATCAGAAGATAAAGGTTTCAGCTTTCTTCTTCATGGTCAGCCATCTGTAAGGGGCTAAAATTCTAGCTATGCTATCTAAAATCTAATGAGTGGTCACCAATAAATTATAAGCTTTAGCAAGAGTATAGACTTTTAAACATTTATTAAGGAGAATAAGAATTTGGTAAAGAGAGAGGGAAAGACCTAGATTCATCTATCTATCTCAGGGAGCTACAGTTCTGCTCCACTCTCCACGAGAGGCCTGGCAAAAAAGCCAGAGTGTCTGCCTTACTCCCTCTTCCTCCCAGAAACAAATATCACTTCCTGACGCCAAAGAAAAGCCGCATGGCTTTGCCCTCAGAGGCCTTCTCCTCATGGTGGAGCTTTCCTACAGTAAATCTCCAGCAGGTGGCATCATTCCAATAGTTACAGTGTTATTCGCTCCTTGAGGCAATTTTGATGAGATTAAGGTCTTTGATCTTATTCTGATGAGTATAAAGTTCATTCATTTACTTCCATGCTCCTCCCCCATCTTTTCCCCCCACTCCATAAGCCCTTTCCTGTTTCTTTCATGTGGAATTTCACCCCATGCTACCTCTGCCCTTCAACTTCCCCCAATGCATTCCCCATACCCCTCAGTTTAACCCTAAAGATGTCATCATGGGGCAGTTAGATGACACAGTGGACAAAGCATCCACCCTAGACCCAGGGGGATCCCAGCCAAAACCTGGCCTCAGACAAAAGATGACCCCAGGTATGTTCCCTAGCTCCAATTTTTAATAGTTCTCTAGGGTCTTGTATTTGAACGTCAAATTTGCCATTCAGTTCAGGTCTTTTCATCACAAATACCTGAAAGTTCTCTTTTTCATTGAAATCCCATTTTTTCCTCTACAAGATTATATTCAGTTTTGCTGGATTTGTGATTCTTGGTTGTAATCTCAATTCCTTTGCCCTCTGGAATATCATATTCCATGCCCTCCAGTCTTTTAATGTAGAAGCTGCTAGATCTTGTGCTCTCCTGATTGGGGCTCCACAGTACTTGAATTCTTTCTTTTTGGCAGCTTGCAATATTTTCTCCTTAACCTGAGAGCTATGGAATTTGGCTATAATATTCCTAGGAGTTTTTCCTTTTGGGATCTCTTTCTGGAGATGATCAGTGGATTCTTTCATTTTCTATTTTATCTTCTGCTTTTAGAATATCTGGGCTCTTTCCTTGATCATGGTTTTCAAGTAGACCAATAATTTTCAAATTATCTTTCCTGGACCTATTTTCCAGGTCAGTTGTTTTTCCTGGACCTATTTTCCAGGTCAGTTGTTTTTCCAAGAAGATATAAGCATTGTCCTCTATTTTTTTATTAATTTGTATTTGCTTTATTGTGTCTTGGTTTCTCAAAAAGTCACTAGCTTCCATTTGTTCAGTCCTAATTCTTAGGCAATTATTTTCATCAGAGAGCTTTTGTACCTCCTTTTCCATTTGGCCAGTTTGACTTTTCAAGCTGTTGACTTTTTTCTCATGTCTTTCCTGCATCACCCTCATTTCTCTTTCCATTTTTTCTTCTACCTCTCTAACTTTATCTTCAAAGTCCTTTTTGGCCTGAGACCAATTGATATTTTTCTGGGAAGCTTTAGATATAGGGGCCCTGATGTTGACATCTTCCTCTGAGAGCGTACCTTGATCTTCCTTGTCGGTAAAGAAACTTTCTATGGTCATCACCTTTCTCTGTCTGCTCATCTTGCCTTTCTGTTACTTGACTTTTAGCTCCTTAAAGTGGGGCACTGTTTCCAGGCTGCAGTATCCCAAGCTTAAGAAGTCCCATGTGGTATGATTTAAGGAGGATCAGGTTCTTCTCTCTTCTGTCCTGTTCCCTGGTCCATAGATGATCCCAGACCAACTTGCTAATCAACAAGCTTTGTGTATTGTTGTTGTCAGTACTGACAAGCCTGTACCCATCTCCCACCTGGGCCACTGCTACTCAAGCCTACCTCCTGGTTCCCAGCAGGGGTGAAAAACCCAAGTTCTGTCCATGGGCTGAGGGCTCTTGAAGCTGCTGCTGCCACCAATGCAGCCATCTCCCAAGAACTGCTGTGCCCACAACATAGTCTGCGCTGTGATCTAGACTCAACCACCACTCTGTAAGACAAATTTTTCATGTAGATCTCCTTTATAGCCTTGGTCTAGAAAATTGTTTCAAATAACCCTTTGTTGGTTCTGCTGCTCCATAATTTGATTTGAGGTGTTATTTCGGAATTGTTCGTAGGGAAATTTAGAAGAGCTTGGCTAAGTGTTTCTCCACTCTGTCATCTTGTCCAAGACATTCAAATTAAGTATAATTTTATTCCAATTTCTCCAAGCTGACTTTCAAAAGTTTTGGATATTATGACAGAATTTGAGTGCTGGAACTTATAACTGTGGTAATATAAATAATTGGAAGCAACTCAAAACCAGCAAAGGGTTAAAAAAAGCCATCACTACCTTTAGCAAATGACTTTCTCTAATCCAGATTAGAATAAATTCTGGTGAATTCAGGATGGGGAGTGGCAAATAGGAACATTAGTAATTATATTTTTGTCTGGACCAGTGACTTCAATAACTTGGGGAAATTCCAAGTAAGCAAACTTCTTCTTCCAGCTCCAACTAGAAACAGATCAGTAATTATTCTGAAATTTATAGTTTTAGACTAGAAAAATGCCTGGGGGCATTGGGAGATAAAGTAACTTGCTTGCTTAAAGTCAGATTTGAACCCTGGACTTTCTCAATTTAAACTTGGCCTTGTATTCATAATGCTATATAATGTTTAACAAAATTCTTTATTCATATCAGCCTATTCGATTTTCAAAATAACCCATTAAAGTAGGTATTGTTATCTTCTATTTATAAATGAGGAAGATGACAGAGAAGTTTTGTGGCTTGCCTATGTTCACAAAGCTAGGAAGTGGGAGAGGCAGAATTCAAATCTTCAACTTTCCTACCCCCATTCCCAATATCAAACTGATTAGGAGCATCAATGAAACAATGACCTACAAAACTGAATAAGGAGCAACAGCCCAGGATAAATCTGTACTGACCAGTTCCTTTGGGATAGGATAAAGCCCTCAAGCCTCAAAACCTGTAATAGGCTTTTGTAAGCACTGCTCAAGTAAGAACTGACAGCAAGCCATCCACTTTTTCTCCATGCTTTAAGGTCATATCTTCTCTGTATGTCAGACTCATGGACAAAATCAAGATTATTCAACAATCAATTTCTAATTTAAAGGGAGACCATTACAATTCATGGCTGAAGATGAGAAATAAGGCCAACCTGGGGTAAAAACTCCAATTAGCTCAGTATGGACCAGATGAAATGTACCCCTGAGGTTATTAAGAGGATAATATGTCAACAAATATAGGAATTATCCAGAAAGTAATAATTGGAAAGAACCTGGCATATAAGTACAACCACATGCCCCCTAGTGAGTAAAGAGAGCAATTTGATTTGCCTTTCACATTGTGGAAATTTATTTTGATTTGGGGACCCTGCCCAAGATTTGAGGGGAGAGTAGGAACATATATACAGGAGAGAAGACAGTGGGAGGCAGGAAGATTAAGAGAACAAGAGGGATGGTACAGGTGGTGGGAGAGAGTGAAGTTGGAGAAAAAGGAGTTTGGAGAAGATAGTAAGGGGGGACAGACAGAGCGGAGACGCCAGAGCACTAGGGGAGCAGAAGGAGAGGTTGGTGAGAGAGAAACACAGGGGTTCAGCAAGGCAGTACAGAGAGGAAAGTTAGATGCAGTAGGGTTGATAAAGTGAAAGGGTCTTGGAGTTAGAAGAAAGGAGGTGAGCAGTGCAAGTGAAAGTGCAGGGGAGCTGGAGTGAAGGAGAAAAAGAGTGAAAGTTGGAGAAAGCTGGAGCATACCCTAAGGCAAGAGGCTATACAAGCCCTTATTATATTAAAAGCAGACAGGTTGTATAATCTGCATTTCTTAACCCTTATTGTTTACATTTATTTGTATAAATAAATTCTGCTTTGATTATTTAATTAAGAGGCTTCTTAATCTTTTGCTTATTAATTTGGGAGTAGAGCAGTGTGGAGAAATTCTTAAATGGCCCGTACTAAATTAATAGCAGTCAGATAGCCAGCCAGTCAAAAGTCCCCAGATTAGTCCTCCAGTAAGATTAGGCCCCCAGTCAGATTAGACCCCAATTAGTTTAAAATATTTTTACATATGAATGGCGACCTTGGCAGGACTTACGGCCCAATTATAATTTTTCTAAACGTATAATTTTTCATATAAGTACAGTTCTATAAGTTTTCAGATGAGCTAGTTAATAATTTTTTTACATAAAGAACATGGAAGAAGGCTTTAATGATAATTGACTCAAATGAGAATTGACTTGAGATTGTTTTTATATCAAGACTGTACTCAGTTCCTAGGCTTTGGGACCGCTTTTGATATCATGGATAATAGAAAATTCAATGAGAGGTACCCTAATTCCTAATTTATGGCTACCTCCATTCATCAATCTGTAACAATTGGAATGATGCCACCTGCTGGAGACTTACTGTAGAAGAGTTCCACCCATGAAGCGAAGGTCTTTGAGGGCAAGACCAGGAGTCTTTGGCGTGAGGAAGTGACATTGGGTAGTGGGAGGAAGAAGGAAGAGACTAGTGCTCTGTCTCACTCTCTTTCCTGGGGACTCTGGCGGAGAAGGGAGATAGAAATGTGCTCTCCCTTTAATAGATAGGACTCTAGGCCTTTCTCTCTCTCTTTATCAAATTCTTATTCTCCTTAATAAATGCTTCAAAGTCTAACTCTTGCTAAAGCTTATAATTTATTGGCAACCACTCATTAGATATTTTAGACAGTTTAGCTAGAACTTTATCCCTTAACAAATCAAAACTTGATAGAATGCTAGTATATGGTATCATATCTTTTTGTTTGTTTGTTTTTGTTTTTGTTTTTTTAGTGAGTCAATTGTGGTTAAGTGACTTGCCCAGGGTCACACAGCTAGTATGTGTCAAGTGTCTGAGGCTGGATTTGAACTCAGGTCCTCCTGACTCCACTGCACCACCTAGCTGCCCTTCATAGTATTATTATTATTATTATTATTATTATTTTGTAAATGGTATCATATTTGAAACAGCAGGATGTCAGCTGAACAGAAGCTCCTTGAAAGCAAGGACTGGGTGGTGTGTGTGTGTGTGTGTTTTGTCTTGGTGGTAATGTATTGTGGTAATATTAATAATCAGAAGTAACTCTGGACTAGTAAAGGGTTAAAAAAGATCACTACCTTTAGCAAATTATTACCAGTGATTTCAATATTTTGGAGAAATTCTGAATGAATAAACTCCCCACCCTTGATCAAAGACAGATCAATGATTGTTCTGACATTTATAGTTTTACACTAGAGAATGCTTGAGTGTATTGAGAGATTAAGTGACTTGCTTGGCAGAGGTGAGATGTGAACCTTGGACTTTCAATGGTATTATACCACATAGCTCAATGCCTGGAACTTAGTAAGACAATTAATTTTTTTGTAATCACCATATAGTAGATTCTTAGTTAATGTCTGCTGAATCGAATTGTTGATTTGAAAGAGCTAAGATTTGTATCAAGGGGAAAAAATGAATTCCAGAGATGTGGACTAAAAAAAGAATTTTGTTCTGATCTAGAGACCATATAAAAAGTTTCATTCATTCATTTACTCTCAAATATATGTTGCCTACTTTTTTCTATGTATTGAATTATAGGGGAAAGGGTTGGACTGACTTTGGAGACTGAGACTTAGGGATCAAGTCTCACCTCTGATGCTTAGTATCTCTGACTTTGGACCTCAGTTTCCTTATGGGTAAGATGATAGTTGGATTAGATATTCTCTGAGGTCCCTTCCATCTCTAACTCTATGATCCTCTGACCTTATGTATTATGGAAGATGAAAAAATTAGAACATGGAATTGCTGCCTTTTGTGAACTTATAGTCTAGCTGGAGAGATAAAGTTTATAAGCTACAGTTAACGTTAGAATCATAGAATTGGAAAGGACATTTGTTCTATGTCCTTAAGATTTTATTAAAAGCCCTATGAGTTAGTCTAAATGTAACCCCTTATTTGATGCAAGAATCCCCCTGTGTGATGATCTAGACCCTCTTTGAATACTCTGAATGTTTGAAAGTCTTTAATGTTAACATCTTCTCTTAGAGATTGCCTCCAAATTATCCTGTATGTATTTTATTTGTACAAAATAATAATTAGCATGTGTGTATACCTCTACAAATGATGTATTTGTGTATGCATATATATGTGTATATATATATATGTATACGCACACACATATATCTATATGTTGTTCTAAAGTTTTAAAAGTTTTTATCTCATTTGACTCTTACAACCCTGACAAGTAGGTTCTATTATTACCCCCAATTTATAAATGGGAGACATTGAGGCTGAGTTAACTTAAATGACTTGCCCAGTATCACAAAGCTGGGAAGTACCCCAACCAGATTTGAGCTGAAGTCTCCTGGCTCCAGGTCCACCTATAACCACTTTGCCACCCAGCTGCCTCATACATACATAGCTGTTTGTCTATTGTCTCCCCTATCTGATGGTGACCTCCTTGGAGCAGGGCTGTTTTTGCAATTTTTTTTTCTCCAGCACTTTTAGCTTAGTGCCTGGCACATAGTGAACTCTTAGTAAATGCTTATTGACTTTGGAAAAAATGGGAAGCCTACTAACTCTCGAGACAGCCTGTTCCATTTTTCGGACAGCTATGATAGTTCTTTCTATTGAGCTGAAATCTGTCTCACTGTAAGTTTGAGCCATTATTCCTAGTTCTGCCATCTGGAGCCATATAGTGTGAGTCTAATATCTCTTCCATGTGACAGTCTTTCACAGAGCTCTCAAGTTCCTCCTAAGTCTTTCTCCAAAGTAAACACTTCTGGCTCCTTTAAGTATTATTCATATAAGTTTCAAGTTCCTGGACTATCCTGCTTTTCTTCTTTTGAACAAGTTCCATTTAGGTCCTTCTTAAAATGTCATGCCAAGAACTAAGCTCAAGACTTCCTATGAGTAGTAGAGTGGGGACCATTACCACCATTTCTCTAAGCTCTATATTTCTGTGAATACAGCCTGAGACCACATTAGTTTTTTCCCCCTCCACTACATGATATTGCTGACTTCTATTGAACTTGTAGTCAGCTAAACACAGCTCAGATAATTTTTCACATGAACTGTTAGTAAGTCACATCTCCTTTATCCCACACTTATACCCACACTTTACGCCACATTTTTTTAGCCTCTCATTTTTCTACTTTTAATTTCTTCATGTTATGTCTTATCCTAGCTGGTTAAAACCTTTAGGATGTTTGCTTTCAAGTCTAATATATTAGCTATTACACCTAGGTTTGTGTCATTTAAAATTTTGACTTATGAATTCTATCTTTATCAAGTTACATTTTCACTTCCCAATGTAAAGAAAAAATCTATAACTATGGCCCTTTTTGGTGATAGTGGGGTCTTGGGGCTGGATCTGGGATTTTATTCATGTAGGGAACTCCAAGTAAGGAAACTTCTATCAATGCAGATTATCAACTGACCTGCCATTTCTAGTTTTAGAGAGCTGCCTGAGGAGCTGAGAAACAAAGTGCTTTATTCAGTCAATAAGTATTTGCTATGTGCCAAGCACTGCAATACAGGTAGGGGATCCAAAGACAAAAATGAAATAATCCTTGATGGTAAGGTGTTTACTTTGGGGGGTGAGGGGTGGAGTGGGTATAGGCTATTTGATCAATTTCTTCAGGATCTCAGTTTTAATTTTTTTGGTTATTCTGAAATTGACAAAATATCAACAAACACGAAGATTTCCATATACAAAGAACAGAAAAATAGAACTGCATATAAAACTTCTTGCTGACAAGGAGCTCACATTTTAATGGGGGAGACAGCACATAAATAAGTAAGTACATTCAGGATACAGTCAGAGTAGATGGAGACTGAGTTCAGTGTCAGAACATCCTCTGGAATTACTCTTTCAAACCATACTGGTACTAGCTGTCTAGGTCCTCAGAGGGCAGGTGAGGGGCAGAGGTTGGGGGTTATTTTCTCTAAGCATATAGCTCATGACCTTTAACAGGTGTATTCCTCCCAAAGATTATCAGATTAAATCAATTAGCTAGATAGACTTAATTAGGCTTTGAAAATGAATTTTTACTACAGTGGCAAAGTTAATACAAAACATTCCCCAAAAGACTGAGACATACTTTCCCACCAGTACATGTAGAATCCAGTTGAGAATGGGCTCAAGATCAGACACATATAGAAAATGGGGTAATTCACAGCTTCTAATTGTTGGAATATCTTTTCTTCAGAGCATCCTATATTATGTATGGTATAGCTATTCTACTGGTGGCCTTGTAGAGCCCTGAATCTACATATTTCATCATTTTGTGTAGTCTATCCTTGGCTCTCAATGTGTACATTAACACTTGTGTATTGAGAATGCTGCTATGACACCAAAAAACAACTCCCAAATCCTCTGCTCCTCTGAAGTTCACAAAAGGGCAGAGGCAGAGGAGATTACTTAGGTTAAGCCTGAGGCCAGGGCTCTTCTCCTAGCCAACAAGTGAGTCCTTTTGGTGGGTTTAGTTGGGAGACCCCCACTCTAAGCTACCAAATACTGGAATTTCTAGGGCTTAAAACTAGTCTTATATTTTATAACTAATGCATAGAGAGTGACTAAGTTTACATTTCCTGTGTCACTCCATTTCATCTAGTGGCTTTCAAGGACATCTAAATTGATTAAGGATTTTTTTTTTTTTGTATTTAGTGTAAAGACCGCAATTGATTGATTCAATAGAGAAGGGTTCTCTTCTGGTTAAGGTATCAGGACAAAGAATCTTGTCACTTAGGATAGGGGTAATATGATTGATTTACTCAATTGAAATCTTACCCTTGTATTTGTTTTGGATATGAATTTGAAATATGTCAAGGTTTACACAGCCAGAATGCTTCTGAGGTGGTATTTGAACCTAGGCCTTAGGGTAACTTTCTATCCATTATATTGACATTTATGTGGCTCTTTAAAGTTTTCAAGTAATTGAAAAGATTATTATCTTTTTATTATCTTTATTATCTCATTTGAAATTCCAAAAAACTTATTAGTTAGATACTAGAGGTATTGTTATCCCTCTTTTCAGATGAGGAAGCTGATACCCAGAGACACTAAATGATTTGCTTATGATCACACAGACAGTCCATGTGCAGGTCTGTATTCAAAGGTCAATGTTCTAGTATTATGTGTTGAAAGTTCTCCTTTAAATATTGAATAATTGAATTTACTAAGGTGATCATGAATGATTCAATCATGGAATAGAAATAAATTGGGTGTTTTACTTCATGGTGAAACAACTGGCCCATTATTCAATATTACTGATGATAAATCTATGAATACAATGAAGAACTATTTTAATAACAAATATATTAATATTATTAAGCTGTATATACAAATGTTTCAAGAATTTAAAAAAAGAAAGACACAACTTCCATAAAGGTACATATATAGAGAGAAGAAAGATAGGACCTAACAGTGCTATATTAGAAGTCAGTACTATGGGGCAGCTAGGTGGCACAGTGGATAGAGCACTGGCCCTGGATTCAGGAGGACCTGAGTTCAAATCCAGCCTCAGACACTTAACACTTACTAGCAGTGTGACCCTGGGAAAGTCACTTATCCCCAATTGCCCAGCAAAAACTGTCCCTCAGTTACTTATGAGACCATGACTATGGTACATTAGCTTTGTGATAATACTAGAAATCTGAAAAGACTTGAATTTGCCACATTTGTTGATGAGTGTTGGTGTCCTGCCTCCTTTCACTTCTTCTTAAGGTCTTGTCTTTGGATTGGGTTGGGGTCAAGACCTATGGCTGAGTAAGTGCCATGATGCTAGCTGAAGTCTTCCCAGATTGGAGTGATAGAATGCTGTGGTGGGAAATTTCTGTCAGGGAAGGGCAAGGGTCAGACAGAGTGAAAAAAGTTAAAGTTGTTAACCAGAATATGAATTATAGAGCAGAAGGGCTAGAGAGAGACATGGGACTAAAATGGAAGGTGGGTAAAAATTGGGATTGACCAGACTAGAGGGGCTAGCATGAAGCCAGGTACAGGTTAGGCTAGTGAGAAATAGACTTTTCATATCTGCCATATTGAGGTAGATAGCAAGGGTTTAAACTCAGCCAAAAGATCCTTCAATTTGCCCCACCAAATGTTCTGTTGCATGTATATATCACACCCATTATATGCGACTTGGTCTTGCCCCTCAGGTACCTCTACATATTTTATAGTTTGATCCCTTCCATCTCTGCTACCCCCATTGCTCTTGACAGAAATTGTCATCTCTAAGTGGTGGAAGATGGCTCCAAGAGATCTCAAGGGCAGTTTAAAGCCAGTCCCTTTCTTCTAGGTTCCAAGATGGTTGTCTGTCTTCTTAGTTTCCCAGATCTTCTATGTCAGGTTCCTATTAATATATGCCGGTATTATACTTATTTTTGATGCCAGCTATAACCTTCCTCTTAACTACAATAGTACTTCTCTTCTGTATTATTTATATTGGTACTTAATCATATACTGCTTTGTTTTATTATTTGTTTTATTTCCTTGTCTCCTTAGCAAAAGCAAAAACTCACAGAAGGCAGAGGCTATGGATCCTTTCTTTATATTCCTACAACATCTCATTGACAAACTGAAAAATAGCCTTTCAACTAATCCTCTTGCCTCAAGCCACTCCCCAATTCAATCAATCCTCCACATAGCTATGGTGTCCCTAAAATATACCATTTGGTCATGTAACTCCCCTCAATAATATCTAATGGCTCTTTTATTTCCATAATAAAATATAAATTCCTATTTGGCATGTAAATCTTTTCACCTAGTACCATCCCATCTTTTCAATTTTCTTACAAATTATTCCTTTCTACTCACTCTACAATTTAGCCACATTACCCTTCTTGACTTTACTCACATTCAGTATTCTCTCTCCCATTTGGTGCTTTTGCACAAGCTTCTGTGCATGTCTAGAAAGCTCTTCCTCCTCACCTCCACCTCCTAGAATCCTTGGCTTTCTTGAAAACACATCTCAAATGCTACCTTTTCCAGGATGGAAAGGAAGTCTTTCTTAATCTCTCCATTTGCTAATACTTCCCCATCTAAGGTTAACTTTCATTTGCTCTGCATATATCTCATATGTACCTATTTGTGTACATGTTGTGTGCCCTATTATAATGTAAGCTCCTTGAAGTTAGGGGCTGTTTTGCTATTTCTTTGTATCCTTAGTGCTTAGCAAAATTCCTAACACATAGTCCTCAGAATGATAATTTATTAACCATTCATTTTTTTTTAGCTCTTAATGTTTCTGGAATTGGTGTTTCATTAATATTTATTAATTTGCATTGGGAAGGACTTTTGAGTCACTATTGACACAACCCATGAAAATTCAACCAACCATAGATCTACAGACAAAATCTACTTTTCTCACTCCTTAGAAAAATCCTTGGCATTATCAGAAAGAATACTGGAAATTAAAAGGAAACTCTAATATTATCCTGGCACTAAACCATGCTCTAGGAAATACTTTTCTAAATCATAAGCTCTTATAATTTCTAGAAAGATATAACAGAACTGAAAGTAATCCACATGATACTGAGAATATAATAAAAATTATTATAAGTTATAGATGTAAAGTTAGAAAGGGATCTTTGAGTTCATCTATCTAGTTTAACCTCTGAATTTTTCTTATGAGGTAACTAAGGTGCCAAGGAGATGAAATGGTTTGCCAAAGGCTATACATACAGGTTATAAGTAGTGGAGCAAGATTTGAACCTAGGTCCTCTGACTCCAAACCATGTTTTTTCATTCTCCCTTCATTTCCTCTCATCAGAGTTCTAGACTCTAGACTCTAGGCAATGTAAGACTGAGGTGAAGAAGTTCCTATCATATCATTAGAGGAAACAGGACAAGAGGATGTGACTTTGCTCACAGACATGGAAATGGGAGGACATCAATTTTGACATTAGTCAGTCCAACATGATATAATAAGTCTTGAAACTTTTTGAACATGAAAGGTCTGCCCTTGCAGAGCTAGTTAGACCAACTTGAACTCTTGAAGAATCTTGAAGAAACTTTACTTGGAACTATCCACAGTGCTGGCTTAAAATCTGGCCTTTATCTTGTTAAATTGACCTACTTCTTGGGGCAGCTAGGTGGTGCAGTGGATAGAGCACCGGCCCTGGAGTCAGGAGTACCTGAGTTCAAATCCGGCCTCAGACACTTTACACACACTTACTAGCTGTGTGATCCTGGGCAAGTCACTTAACCCCAATTGCCTCACTAAAAAAAAAAAAATGACCTACTTCTTGATGATACCAAGATTCCAGCTTGGGACTTGCATTCTTGACTTTTCCTCCTATCTCATTATGAATTGGGACTGTGTCAATGAGGTCTATAACTGTAGTTCATTGATCATTTCTAACCTCTACTTGTCAAAACATATCTTTGCTTTGCCTTTGACTAGATCAGGCCTGCCTGACTGGCTTACGACAATGGCTTGGATTTCTGATCTAAGAGAAAAAAGTTTGGATTTTTCAGCCTGTAAGTAGAAATGACAATGCGGGGGGGGGGGCATAACTTAAGTCTATAAAATCCTATCAGGTAGGGTAAAGATGGTCATAGACTTGTTCATCAAGTCTCAACACACTAAAATTAGAGGGAGTCTCTTTTGAGCTTGAAGGATATGGCTTCCTTACAGATGAATAACAAATGATTCTTAAATGTCAACCTGATATAAAGAAGACTACCAAAGTGCCAACAACAAGGGTCTTTAATAGAGATAAGAGAATTGTAACTTGGGACACCACACAGCACCAAAGTACTAGCATGCCTGGAGGAACAGAGAGGGTAGGATCTAAATACCCTTCAATAGGGAGGGAGTCTCATGGAAGGCATAGTGTCACAAAGCTGTTATATAAATTGTTTTGCATAATATCCAAAAGTCTGTAGAGAAAGCTTAGGAGGCTTGGCAGTGGTGACATTTGGTCAGAACAGTAGGATCCAGGTGTAGCAAGTGGGGTTTCTAGAGAAAGCATATGGCCAGTTCCGGTTGGTTCAGACCTGCTGTAACAATGGGGTCAGGGTTAGGTAGCCCTTTCTGATCACTACAGTCAACATGGTGTTACATTTTTGGAATATGACTTCATATAAATCTAAAATTTCTAAAATATATTTATCTAAAAATTTCTAAAATATTTCTAAAATAAAATATAATCTAAAATATTCTAAAATCCCAGGATTTTAGAGCTAGAGAGAATTTTGGCAGTCATATAGTCTAACCCTGGAAAAATGCCCCTCTATGTTATACACAACAAGTAATAATCCAGCCTTTGCCTGCAGACCTCCAGTGAGGAGGAAGTTATAACCTTCCAAGGCAAAGCTTTCTACTTTTTCATACCTTGAGTTGCCAGTTATCTCCAGACTAAATTAGTCTCTTTGTAATTTCTACCCATGGTTCTTAGTTATGCTCTGGGGGACCAAATAGAACAAATTCTTCCTTCATATGAAAGTTTTTCAATATTTGAAGACAGCAATCCTCTCTCACTTTGTGTTTTCTACTACAAAGTACATTTCTTCAGTCCTTTAAACAGATCCTCTTATGGAATGAACTTGAAGCCATTGTATAATCAAAATCTATAAATAGGTTCAAAAGGATTCAGATAAATTCAAGAGTGTGACAACCATAAATGGCTACTAACAGATGTCAGAAATATATTGGGTTTATCCCTTGTTTTTGAGGATGAGATGCTCCCCCACAGAATGTCCCTTAAAAACATTGTCAGGCAGGGAACTCTGGGCTCAATGGAAATTGATCAGGCTACATGAAAAATTTCTTATGATTTCATATTCACTACTACACAACTTGTGGTACTCTCAAAGACCAGTTACAATCTTCTATCTGAGATTTAGTATAAGATTGCAATGCTTAGTTTTGTTAAAGGTAATAATGCTGGGAAACTGTCTATATGGTGGATGTCATATGTATACAGTCTATCAGAGAATACAATCTTTCTTTTTGCTACCTCTTTGATAAAGCTCAGTGACCATGAATGTTAGCAGATCACCTACCTTTACCATGTTTTTAGGTCTGCTACTAACCCAACTGATCTATTGTTCTTCCTTCTGTCTTTTTTTTAGCTGGTATGCACCAGTAAATATTCCAGCAAAAAACCTAACTTGTATTGGCACATTTATCACAACTTGACTGCTTGCCAATGCTTAGTATGCCAATATTTTTGATTTTGATGGTAAAATTGAATGTAAAGTTATAATAATGATGATGATATTATTAGTGGCTTAAGGTTTGAAAAGCTTTTTACAAGGAAAAAAGAATACATATCTCAACAATACTTGTCTTTCTTTTGAAAGTTATACCCCTTCTTTTAACCTTGTAACAAAAAGTCTTTTTCATATCCTTTCCAATTGCTAGTTCATTTAAAAGTGAGCAGGAAGTAAATAACTAATTAGTTGAGGTTAGTGATGTGATAGGGGCATCTGGGTGGCACAGTGGATAGATAGTCAGGTCTAGAGTCATGCGGACCTGAATTCAAATCCACCTTCACACTTACTAGACGTGTGACCGTGGACAAGTCACTTAATCCTGTTTGCCTTAGTTTCCACATATGTAAAATGAACTGGAGAAGGAAATGGCAAACTGTTCTAGTACTTTTGCTAAGAAAACCCCAAATGGCATCACAAAAAGTCAGCTGCAACTAAGATGGCTCAACAACAACAAAAGCAATGTGACAGTTTTTATGCACTATATATATGACATTTATTGGGTTTTACTTAGTGTCTACTATAATTGACCATTTTAATTCATAGAATAACCAATTATTTCTATTATTTGGCAATTTAAAATCAATTATTTAAACAGTTTTGAAGTTGTTTGCTATAAAGTTTTTTAAATTACTTTTTTCCCCATTAGAGTTCCTAACAAATGTTGTTAGGGAGAAAAATGCTTACTGGTTATTCATACCTAAACTAGACAATTGGTGAAATTACTTTTGTGCCAACTTGGAAATCAATAAAGATGGCCTCTGATTTCCTATGATTCTATGAATTAAAGAGAAATCATGGAATCCCACATCCATAGTCCCACCTTATACCAAAAGAAGGGAGATATTTCAATATCAGGTTTCTGAGATTGAGATTTTTAATTATAAGTCAACAAGAGTTGAATTGCTTTAGAGTGTTGCTTTTGTTATCATCATTGTGGTTGTATATGTTGTTTCTTGTTTATTTATTTGTTTGCTTGTTTATTTTTTAATCCTATTATTTTATTAGTATGGGAAAATCCCAGGTCTGAAAACTCTTTCTACCATTGGAGATCAACAGCTCTATAATTTAGAGTCTAAAAAGTTGCCTGGGCATTCAACTTAAAAGGCTTGTTTAGGGGCAGCTAGGTAGCATAGTGGATAAAGCACCGGCCCTGGATTCAGGAGGATCTGAGTTCAAATACAAACTCAAATGCTTGACACTTACTAGCTGACTGACCCTGGGCAAGTCACTGAACCCTCATTGCCCTGCAAAAAAGAAAGAATTGCTAATTTAGAGGAGTTTTTACACCAAGAATCCCCTGCCCTCCAAATGAAATCACAGTTCTGGACCAAAAATAAACCACCATGCAAATTAGCACCTACTATTTATCATCTCATTTGAATCCTACATCAGAGACCCTCATTAGATGGTAGAAAAGAATATTTTGGAGCCAGAGCACCTAGGTTCAAGGTCTAACTCTATAACTTGTGGCTTTGAGGAAGACTCTTGCCTTACTTTCTTCATTCAGTTAATTAAGAAGCATTGATTGATTAAGTCCTTTCTATGAGCTGGGCCCTGTGCTAATGAGAAGCAAAAAATATATAATTCTTGCTCTTCAGAAGCTTACTTTCTAATTGGGGAAGATAATAGGTCAAAGGGAGCTTGGGTAGAGGGTGAGGGGAGGAAGTACCTGTATGGGGGACATGGTGGCTAAGTCCAGAGAGTCAGAAGCAGAGCTGAGGGAGAAGTGAAGGATGGCTGACCTGGGCCCTTCATTAAACTGGAGGTTAAGAGGATCTCACCAATGGGAGGAGGGTTGGACTTGATGAGCTCTGAGGTTCCCTCAAGTTGTAAATCTATGCTACTATCAGGAGAGGAAAGTACTACAAGCTTCTCCCCCCCATTTTACACATGAAGAAACATGTGCTTAGAGTGCTGAAGGGATTTGCCCAATGGTCATGGCAAGCTTGCTGATGAGTAGCCAAGGTGGGATTTGAACTCTGGGCTTTCTGATTCCAAATGTATTGCTCTATCCACTATAAGTCTATTCTCCTGGCTCTCCTCTCTAGATTTCTACCCCCTGTTCCCTACAGCCCCCAAAGACATTTGAATGGTAGTATATAGTAAACACTTACTAAATGCCTACTGACTAATACCATAGAATATTGTTGATCTGGCAGAGAACAAAATGAATGACATTCTCTCCCCCTTTTCTCCTGAGTTAGAGTGGGAGAGGGAAAGGTGGAGAGAAGGAAATAGAAGGGGAGAAAGACAGGGAGAGAGAGGGAGAACTTGTGGTAGGGTTGGTTGACATAAAAGACCAATCTACTCTTTCAGCCACTCAGTTTTGTTAATCTGACTTTTGGGACTTTGCAGTCCCAAAAGAAAAGGGTATAAAAAACAAAGCAGCAGATGCTCACCCCAATGTGCAATGTATATAGTGTTGGAATCGGAGTCAGAAAGACCTCAGTTCAAAACTGGCCCCAGACACTAGCTGTGTGACCTCTGCTGCCTCAGTTTTTGTTTTGTTTTGGGTTTTGTTTTTGGTGAGGCAATTGGGGTTAAGTGACTTGCCCAGGGTCACACAACTAGTAAGTGTCCAGTGTCTGAGGCCAGATTTGAACTCAGGTCCTCCTGACTCCAGGGCTGGTACTCTATCCACTGCACCACCTAGCTGTCACTTCCTCAGTTTTTTTTTAATCTGCAAAATGAGGATAATAATATCACTATCTTCCAGGGTTGTATTGAGGATAAAATGAAGTGATATTTGTAAAGTGCTTTACAAACCTTAAAGTGTTATACAAATATCATCTATTATATGGTTGAAATTGAGTGAGTTTTCTAAAGGCAGACCTGGTGAAGAAGTGGATAGAGACAACTGGCCTTGAAGCCAGGAAGACCTGGATTTGAATCCTGCCTCTGATGTATAACGATTGTATGACTCTGACCAAGTCGCTTAACCTCTCAATAGTGTAGGCAACTCTCTGAGGTTATACTTTGCAGAGAAGGTACTGACTAGTTGGTAGAGGGAATGTCCTCATTTAGGATCTCCTTATACCAGTAAAATCACAGTCCTGTTTCTATGCTTTCTAAAGGTTCCAGATAAAATATATATTAGTGATGTGACAATAAAAAAGGTTAGAAAGACATAGTTTGGGGGGAATTTAATAATCTTATTAATAAGGTTGGCAGGTTATTAATAAAATGATGATCTTTTGGCATCTCTCTCTTAGATCAAAAACAATCATGGTGGTAGGCTCACAGTTTATATAATGAAATGTTGTCACACATCAACATATCAACCTTGGACAGAGAAAACATTTCCATACCAGACCATTTTAGACTATCTAGACAAAAGGATCTGTTTCCACCCAAGCTTGAGTAGAGCACAAATGGGCTTCCCTACCTTAGATTAAATTCCTCGTAAGTTAAGTAAAATCAGTAGTCAGTAGTAAAGTCAGTAGTAAAATCCTTGGGTGGGATATAGGATGTCAATCTCATTATCAATGATGTCCTGCAAGATATTCAACTTTTAAAGAATTTTAGAAGGGGAGAGCTCTGAATGTCCCCCCAAATTATTGGTCATTAATATTTCTCAGCTATATCTGCCTTACAAGATGTGGTGAGGTGAGAGGGGGCAAATGGTTTTTTCACTACAATCCTTTTCTGGAGAAGGGATCAAGAGCCCAGTCCAAGAAGGAAGAATAATGTATTGTTAGGAAATTAGTTTATGAGATGCCGCCCCATATATAGGGTCTCTTTGGCAGACACTTACAGTCCTGGGTTTCTCATTGCAAGTGCCTTACATCAGGCCTGACATCTTCCAGATGTTAGTAGCTTTGATTTTTTCCCCTGTGTTGCAAACGAGTTGGCATGGAAACAACTCTTTGCTGGCAACATGACATATGATTCAAGGCAAAAGGCATTTTAACACAGATGAATAGTTCAGGAATCTGCCTTGAACAAAAGTCATTTTGAGAGCTGTTTTGAATCTGTGGTGTTTTCTGACAACTTTTTCAACTCAGATGTGAAAAATCAAAGCTGGGTCTGTTATGTAATGCAGAGATGGTAGAAATGCAATTTGGCTCTGGCATGGAATAAAACCTCCAAGTTGGAGAATGGGCCCAAGGAAACCAAGCAGCTTCATACAATGGAGATTACACTGATTTGTTCAAAACAAATGAATCTTCTTAGGGAGACCAAATAAGGGCAGGAAGGTACTCTGCTCAGCAAGGATACAATTTTTCCAGATGGTTTAGATTTTTTTCCCCTGGGAAAACTGGAGAGATGGGAAAAAATGATGAGGTTCTCTTCCCTTCATCTCACTGCCAAGATTCATAGTCACCTTACCTTGAGAATGGACCGGACCCAGAGTGTCTTAAATTTTCCACCTTCTCCCCTTCACCCCCCCAACCTTTTCATTCAAGCCCTGTCCAACATATACTTACACACACACACACACACACACACACACACACACACACACAGAGGCATACACAGTTTCCCATTTCTCTAGGTGTTGGAATAAAACAAAGGGATTTTTTTATTCCACGTGCCTTCTTGATGGTATCTAAGGAAATTATATATTGCTATGGTTTCTTCCTTTTGGGATTCCATTGCTTTCCTTCTTGTGGTAACAATGTGACTTATGATAACTTTTTTTTTTTGGCAGGGCAATGAGAGTTAAGTGACTTGCCTAGGGTCACACAGCTAGGAAGTGTCAAATGTCTTAGTCTGGATTTGAACTCAGGTGCTCCTGAATCCAGGGCTGGTGTTTTATCCACTGTGTCACCTAGCTGCCCCCATGCTAACATTTTAACATTTATGCTACCTTGGTCCAAATTAGTCTGAGATAGCCTTCTCTACCACTAGGTATTTCTTTCTTTACCCACATCTTTCCAAAATCAGCTCCTTGGTTGTCTTGAGTTCTCCAATTTAGTATTCTACTCAGTCTGCCCTCTTTTTGAAATGTTCTTCCTTTTGACAAAAGGAATCTATTATGTTTCCTAAGTTCTCAGGGGTTCTATTAGCACTAAGATGTTAAAGACCCACAATGACTCACAACAGTCAAAAGAGTTAACATGATTTTTGTGTTGAGAGACAATACTTCCAGGGATAAGGAGGTGATAGACTCTTTTATCTGCCCATGTCAGATCATATCTAGTGTCCTGTGTTCAGTTCTACATGTCACATGTTAGGAAGACCATTGATAAGCTAGAGAGACCTCAGAAGAGAGTAATGAGAATAGTGATGGACCTCAAGCTCCTAGCTTAAAAAATTGGTAGAATAAACTGAAGATATTTAGCCTGGAGAAGAAAAGACTTAGGAAGGGAGAAGTTGAGTGTCTTCAAGTATTTCAAGGGTTGCCATGTAAAAGAGTATTTAGAGATCTTAGTTCTGTTTGACTCCAGAAAATAGAACCAGGATTGGTGGGAGGATAGTACAAAGGAGTAAGTTTAGACCTCGAGGAAGCAAAGATTCCTGACAATTAGAACTATTTGAAAGTGGAATGGACTGACACAGGATACAATGGATTAATAACAATAATAGTTAACATTTATTTAACACTTACTATGTGCCAGGCATTTTATTAAACCCCTTACAATTATTATGCCACTTGGTGCTCACAACAGTCCGGAGAGGTGATTTGTCATTTATTATCCTCATTTTTTTCAATGAGGAAACAGACAGATAAAGGTTAGGGGACTTGCCCAGGATCACACAGCTAGGAAGTATTGGAGGCTGGATTTGAACTCAGGTTTCCCTGACTCCAGGCCCAGTACTCTATCCTCTGTGCTGCCTAGCTTCCCTAAGGTTGTTCCTCAGTGGGAAGCTTTAAGCAGAGGCTGGAAGACTAATTGCTGGGTATATTGTAGAAGAGATGCTCGTTCAGGTACTGATAGACCTGGGTAGCTACTGAGGTCCCTATGGACTAACTCGGGGGCTTCTATGATGGCACTCCATACTAATGTCATATAGATAATCCCCTGAGCATTTTGTTCCCCAGCTCTATTAAAAAGCATCTGCAAGAAATAGGATTAATGTTATTATGTGTATATATATGTGTGTGTATATATATATCTATATGTATATGTATAGATATATATAGATATAACCTATATCAGATTACCTGCTGTCTAGGGGAGGGGGGAGGGAGGGGAGGGAGGGAGGGAGAAAAATCTGAAATTGTAAAGCATGTATAAACAAAAGTTGAGAACTATCTTTACATGTAACGGAAAAAATAAAATATCTCAAAAAAAAAAAAAAAAAAGCATCTGCAAGGGGCAGCTAGGTGACACAGTGGATAAAGCACCAGCCCTAGATTCAGGAGGACCTGAGTTCAAATCCGGCCTCAGACACTTGACAAGTGTCTGCATCTGCAAAAGTCTGCCCATTTCTTTCTCATAATTTCATCATGGGCACTTTTAATTCACATGTATGTAATTCTCAAAAAATCTTTTAGAAATGAGAAATTAGTTTACTGGATAATAAAGTCATCTTAATTGTCCCTTTCTGATGGTAATGTCGTCTATGACTTATTTCCAGTCTTCCAAAATCTTTTCTATATTCCCCTCCTAGCCCTGCTTCTGCCTTTCCTATAATTTGTCACCAGGCCTCATCTGCCTCAGTACTTGGGGCCTCCTTTTCCTTGAACATCCATTAGCCCCTATAACCTTCCTACCCTGGAATATTCCTCCACCATACCAACCTCCTTCTTCCATGGAGGAGTTCTTCCTTGGAAACTCCATTTTGAAGACAGACCAGCCCAGCCAACCTTCATTCCCCTTCTGACTCTGATTCTGCTTTTCTAGGCTCCAATACCATACCCCAATATGGGGATTCTCTTTCTCTGCTCAGCTCTCTCTTTTTTTTTCTCTTCTTCCATTATAAGCATAAGTTCCTCCAGGACAAGGACTGTCTTTTTTTTTTCCCTTGTATTTCTTTCCTTTCCTTTCCTTTCATTTTCTTTCTTTCTTTCTTTCTTTTTTTTTGCAGGGCAATGAGGGTCAAGTGACTTGCCCAGGGTCACACTAATAAGTGTCAAGTGTCTGAGGCTGGATTCGAACTTGGGTCCTCCTGAATCCATGGCCGGTGCTTTATCCACTGTGCCACCTAGCTGCCCCTTTTCTTGTATTTCTATCTCCAGTGCTTAGCATAGTACCTGGAACATGGCAGGGCATTTAAAATATGTGTTACTTTGCTGTGAAAAATAATTTGGTAAGTATTTACCAGGGGTCAAACATTATGTTCAGTGTTGGAGGCTTACAAAATTACAAAAGAAAGACACAGCACATACAGGGGAGTGATACCGTAGGACAGATATTTTGCTTTGGGCAATCACAGGGAAAGTGGGGGTAGGTACACATGTCAGCTGCAAAACAAGTATTAAGAACATGTCCAGGTAGAATGTGAAGTATGGTGGAGGCCAGCTAGCTATAGATAGAGGGTCATGTGAGCTACTAGGACAACAAAGCAAACCCTTAATACTTTAAAAATTGTTTTGCCTCAGGTAAAAGTTTCTTGTGTACATACTTCTGTAAAAAAGATGCCAGGAAGTCTTTCTCTGGGCAAAGAAACCAACCTTTATTAAGAGAAACAAAGGTGGGGTCTACAATCTACCCAGTATGTTCTGAGAACTTGAGATACAGAATTCACATTTCTAGTTTTCTTGGTTTCATTATGGTGCGACAATGTTCTCTTTCTCTCCCTCTGCTCACTAATTTCTAATCTCTCCTTATCCATTAGGTCCTTCCATTTATCTGCAGGTATGCTTAGATCTTTTCCTTCCATCCCTTCTAGATATCATAGAATCATAGAATTTTAGAGTTGGAAGTCTTTCCTGACACCAAGTCTCAATTGGCCCATTGGCAGCTTCTACCCATTGCTGCTGGTTCTCCCTTTTAGGGTCGAGAGAAGTCTCTCATTCATGTGGCAGTCCAGAATATTTGAAGATACCAATAATGTCCTCATCTACTTTACCACTTCCCTCATTAGTTTCCTCTTTCCTAGAGTAAACAACACTAGTTGTTCCAACCAATCCTCATATGACACTTTCTCACTTAAAAAAAATGTATGTAATTTATTTTTTCAATGAGCAAAAAATCTGCTTTACCCTTTCACCTCAACCTTTCCCTCTTGAAAACTAGAGAAAAAAATCCTGTTACAAACTTAGAGCTGGAAATTTCCATAATGGCTATGTAAAAAATCAAAATCAAAACCAATTTTGTCTCATTCTGCACTTGGAGGCCTTCACTCTATCGGGGGTGGGTGACATGTTTCATCATTAGTCCTCTGGAATTGTGTTTGGTCATTAGCCTGATCAGAGTTTCTAATTTTTTCAAAGTTGTTTGCCTTGATCATATTGCCATCATTATATAAATCACTCTCTTGATTCAGTTCACTTTCTGTAACATCAGATCATGCAAGTCTTTCTAGGTTTTTCTAAGACCTCATTTCTTATAATGCAACTGTATTCCGTCACATTTATATGCCATAACTTGTTCATCCCAGTTTATGGACACCCGTTTAGATTCTCATTCTTTGATACCTTAAAAAGAACTATAAATATTTTTATACATCCTTAGAGTTTCTTCTGCTTAGGTCTAATCTCTCCCTTAATCTATTCTCCCTCAAATTCTCTCTCTCCCTTCTCTTTCCCTTTTATTTCCTTGTAGAATGAAATGTGTTTCTGTAACCAACTGTGGTGTTTATCCTTCCTTTCTTTAATGGGTTTAGATAAGGGTGAAGTTCAGTATCAGTTGCTCTCTCCCCTTTCCCTCTTTCTTTGTATAGATGTCTAGCTGCAGATCTGACTTATGTGAGATAATTTCTTCTACCCTTACTTTCCCTACCTGTCCCTATCAGTATATCTTTCTTCCCCTCTCTTTCTATTCTTTTCTTAAGACAATTAAGACAAAACAGGACCACTCCCAGGCCTTGTCTAATTATACTCTCTCTCTGACCCCTGATGATGATGGTTTTAAAGGGGACATAACTATCATCTCCCCAGAAGAGAATGTAAGGAGTTTGTCCTTCTTTAGTCCTTCATTATTGTTTGTTTATATTTACCTTTTTACTTTTGTGTTTTAACTTCAAAGTTTCTACACAGTTCTATTCTTTTCATCACAAATGTCCTTTATTTTATCAAAGTCCTTTCTTTCATTAATGATCCCCCTCCATCAGCATTATATTTTGGTGGGTGAGTTATTCTTGGCCTTAAGCTCATATTCTTTGTCTTCTGGAATATCATATCCCAAATTTTCACTCTTTTGTAGTAGTGGCTGTGAAATTGTGTGTGAACTTGCCTGTAGCTCCTTCATATTGAAATTCTTTCTTTCTAGTTGCTTGTTGAACTTTTTTCTTTGACTTGGAAACTCTGAATTTTGGCTATAATGTTTAATTTTGGCTTTCTTTAAGGAGGTACTTGGTGTATTTTTTTTCCACTTTGTTCTAATTCTAAGAGATCTGAGCAGCTTCTTTCTTTCTTTCTCCTTCCCTCCTTTCCTTCCTTACTTCCTTTCTTTTTCTTCCTTCTCCCTCTCTCCCTCTCTCTGTCTCTCTGTTTCTCTCTCTCCCTTCATTCTTTCCTTCCTTCTTTCCTTCCTTCCTTCCTTCCTTCCTTCCTTCCTTCCTTCCTTCCTTCCTTCCTTCCTTCCTACCTTCCTCCTCCTCCTCTTCTCCTTCTTCTCCTTCTCCTTCTTCTCCTCCTTCTCCTTCTTCTTCTTCTTCTTCTTCTTCTTCTCCTTCTTCTTCTTCTTCTTCTTCTCCTTCTCCTTCTTCTTCTTCTTCTCCTTCTCCTTCTCCTTCTCCTTCTCCTTCTCCTTCTCCTTCTCCTTCTCCTTCTCCTTCTCCTTCTCCTTCTCCTTCTCCTTCTCCTTCTCCTTCTCCTTCTCCTTCTCCTTCTCCTTCTTCTTCTTCTTCTTCTTCTTCTTCTTCTTCTTCTTCTTCTTCTTCTTCTTCTTCTTCTTCTTCTTCTTCTTTCCTCCCTCCCTCCCTCCCTCCCTCCCTCTCTTTCTTTCTTTCCTTGCTCCTCCCTCCCTCATTCCCTTCCTCCCTCTGGTCAGTTGTTTTTGCTATGAGATACATTATTTTTCTTCTATTTTTCAATCTTTTGACTTTGTTAATATTTCTTATTGTTTTTTTGTTTCTATTGGTCCATTCAAATTTTCAGGCATTGTATTGCTTGAACACAGTTTTGTATCTATTATTCCAAGCTGTTAATTCCCATTCCACTTCTTTCTTCCATAGTTCTCATTTCTTTTTTCTGATTTTTTCCTCACTGTTCTCATTTCATTTGTAAAAATATTTTAAAACTCTTTTTAAAAACCCCTCTGGATTCATCTTCAAGACTTCTAGTTAAGTTTGTGTCCAGGATTTTTATTTCTCTGAGATATTCCTTGTAGATATTTTGGAGTCATTCTCTTCTTCCACATTTGTGCCTTCAGTGTCCCTGTCACCATAATAGTTCATTATAAAGAGGTTCTTTTTGTTTTGCCTATTTTTCCAACCTACGTACTGACTCTTGACCTGATGTTAGAAGGGCTGAGCTCTGCTATACTGAATGTTGTGTTATTCCAATGTCTTTGGGACAGTCTGGGGACCTGCAAGCTTTCAGTACTTCCAACATCATTTGATTCAGGGGAAATTTTGTTTGCTGCCCTCCTGGTCTAAGCTCTTTAGGTTCCTGACCTGGGTTTAAGTCAGAGCAATAGAATGTTACTGGACTCAGCCTCTGTCAGCCAGCTGGGAAATTCTGCTAGCTCAGAATGACAGAACTTCAGGCTTTCCTTTGATTTAGGATTCCTGTACTGGTTATTGTCCTGCAACCTGGGATAATATTGGAAGTGAGATACTGTTCTGCTCATGGACTACTGTTGCAAACCACTATTCCTATTGAGAATAGAGTATGGATAGAGCAACAAAACAATCACAAATCCAAAGAAAGCAAGTCAATCAACAATTTCTACTGGGTCAATTATTTCATACATGAAGGCCCATATTACCATTACCTTGAGAAAGTGAAGAAAAGCAGTACAAAACATACTTCATCATCCATACTCCAAACCACTGAATGAATGATTGAGTTTCTCTCTTTCTATAAGTACTTTCAGAAAGTATTCATTTCAGTCAAATTAAAGCAAAAATTCTTTTCATAAAAGAAAAAAATCATTCCCAACCCAATATAAGGCACTAAGTCTTCAAAAAAGAGCTTTCCCCTTTAAAAATAGCATAAAGCTATTGCATACATGAGGCAATGTGAGAATTTCTTTAAGTCATAGACTTGAGGGCCTTTAAAGAAAAATTAATCTATTATTACTATTAAGTACAAGTGGCTAAATCCCCACATACATTCCCTAGGCTGAAATCATAAACGGATACTGACTTTTAAAATATTTTTAAGGAAAGAAAAGACTTACCTATTTATTATAGCAGTCTTTGTATTTATAGAGAGTCTTGAATTTACAAGCCCTTTAAGGACAAGAATTTTGTCTCATATTTCCCTTTCCCGCTATTGCATACTATTTATCATATTTTAGTGAACAATGATAAACAAAGCAGATTTCATTGGGGAAGAGAAAAATGGAATGTTGGATGAGTAAGAAAATGCCTATTTCTTTGTCTCAAATAAATGAAATGGAAAATGAATGACAAAAGTTCAGGGAGAGCCTGTCCTACATTTTCTAAATCCAATGTTCAATTGTTTCTATTTTACAACTCTCTCTTGGGTTTCTTTTTAAAACGTTCAACAATGAAATTCCTTAATTATCTTACCCTCTCCAAAGGGCTAAAGAACGAAACAATATTTCAAATTCTATTTTTTCAGGAGTAATATTTAACTAAAATATTATCTTTGTCAAATAGTCATTTGGAGTATGAAAAGAGGTTTTGTGAAGCAAATGGAGTATCTTCTCAAGGTAGCATTCCCATTCCACTTCTTTCTTCCATAGGGATAATATTTATGGGATAATATTATCAATAAAAGCATGAGTAATGACCATTTATCTGCTAAGATTAGAAATGGCTAATAACTGAATAATGACTGTGAAATGTAATTAAGATAAAAATTGCCAATAAAAATGCTATTTTTAACAAATATATATTACACTCATGCTTGATGCAGCAAGACAGTAAAGTTGATGTTGGTATACAAGCACAAGTTTCTGTAGTACATTATTAAGTATATTATTGTTCCAATATGATGTCTGGATGAGTTCTGATATCTTCTAACCAGTTGACCTGAAGCTGATTCAGTTACCAAAGACAAACAGTTTTGGGATTGGTGGTGAGCAGAAAGGGGGGCTAAATTGAACATAATAGAGAATGAGTACAAAAGGCATAAGGGAAAGCCACCAGAATTCAAAGGTCACACTCTTCTAGGCAAGACAAAAAGATAAGGGAATTTGGGCACAGCTGGGAATGGGGAAAAGGTCATAAGCAATTCGTAAAAATTTTCCATTTCTTTTCCCTTTCACAGACAGTCCTTTAAGATGCAGCTGAGGGGTGGGGGGCACCTAGGTGGCACAGTGGATAAAGCACTGGCCCTGGATTCAGGAGGACCTGAGTTCAAATCAAGCCTCAGACGCTTGACACTTACTAGCTGTGTGACCCTGGGCAAGTCACTTAACCCTCATTGCCCTGCAAAACAAACAAACAAAAAAGATGCAGCTCAGGAACAATCTTTTGTATGAAGCATTTCTTGAGCTCCCCCCACTCCCAACCCCTTCCTCACTGCTTCCTCCTTTTCAAACTACTTTATACTTGACTATTTTGTATATATTTGCATTTATTAACTTTATATTTATGGTATATATATTTGTATATGGACTTTCCCTCTATTAGAATGTACACTCATTACAAGTAGTTTTTTTTTTTCCATTTTTTGTATATAACCTGGCATTGTTGTAGATACCTAATCAACACTTGTGGATTGATTCATTGATGATTTTTTCAGCTACAATGGGTTTAACTAGGATCTCTATCCAAATGATTCCATGTCTAGCTCTCATTGAATTCCTGAATTTTAGTCTAGTATCTCTAAGTGCCCACTGACTATCACATGGATCTCCTGTAGACATTCAAAATACAGTGTATCACAAATATAACTCATGACCTTTCTCCCTACACACACCCCTCCTCCTAACTTCAGTACCATTAATTTGTCACATAGATTTGTTAACTCATAATCAATCATCCTGATTTCTTATTCTCTTACCCCTATTTTTAATTAATTGCCAAATTTTCTTGATTCCAGCTCCTCAATATCTCTTGTACCCATCTTATTCTCTCCACAAAGACTAATTTTATGTTTATTGGATTGCTGAAATCACCTCCAAATAGTTCTTTCTTCACCTGTTCTCTCCTTTCCAATCTGGGGTAGCTAGGTGGCACAGAGGACAGAGCAGTGACCCTCTAGTTTAGAGGACCTGAGTTCAAATGTGACCTCAGACACTTATTAACTGTGTGACCCTGGGTAAGTCATTTAACTCCAATTGCCTTAAACATCTAGGGCCATCTCCAGTTGTCCCGATGTTTATCTTGCCACTGGAGCCAGATGGCTCCAGAGGAGAGAGTGAGGTCGACTTTGTATAGTCCTTCCACACTTAAATCCAATTCATTGCAAGTCATGACATCACTTCCCCAATGTCATGGTCCTCTTTGAGAATGAAAGACAACAACTATGGAGTCTGTTCTCATCCCACCCTGGTATATGTCAGCCACCTACTCTGGGTTTTCAGAGGAACTAGAAGCTAGGGGCTGGAACGACTGACAGCTCTCTTTGGTACTTCCTTGGACTTTATTAACAATGACACTCTGGACATTGAAGGAAGACCTCAATTTGCAGATTGTCAGGTTCAATTACCAATGAGTGATGGGCTTTAGATATCTAAAATAATGCACAGGGATATGAACAGATTTTGCAAAGGCTCATATTATTACAAGGAAATGGAGTGAAACCAAATGTAAATATGTCCATCTGAGGGTGGGCACACAACACATTACATCCTCAATCAGTTTGTCAATGGAGACATTTTAGATGCAACAGGCACAGCCCTGTGTGGTGCAATGGAAAGAACTCAGGATTTTGTGTCAAGAGAGACCTGGTTTCAAATTCTATTTCCTGTGTTTACTAGCAAATCACTTAATCACTCTGTCTTAATTTCCTTATCTATAAAATGGGTATAAAATTAGTACTTACCACGTACTTTTATTTTGAGGATCAAACGAGATATTTGCAAAGCACTTTGATTATTATTGACAACAACAACAACAATTGGTTCTATGATTTCATTTCTATGGGGAACCCCACCCCCGTCCTCCCAGTGTGGAAACTCATTCAATTGATTTATTACTAACCTGAAATTAGATTAATTTAGATTTATTGTAGATTAAACGAATAATTTTTAATTTAACAATTTTAATCTATTTAGATTAAATGAGATTAATTTAGATTAATTACTAACCTGAAACTTGGTTCTGTAGAACTATCTGGTGCTTTAATAACTTTCTCAGTGTCACAGAGTATATACCAGAGTTAGCACTTAAACCTTGGTCTTACAGTCTCCTGTCTCTCTATCTACTCTGTTACACTGCCTCACTTATAAACCTTAAGGTGCTATAAAAATGGTGATCATTATTGGGTGTTTCCTCACAAAGTACCATTTTCTATTTAGGTCTATAGGCTTGCATTTCTCTTTGTGAATACATTTTTTAAAAATCAGTTTCCAATTTCATTTATAGTACTAGGATAATGTTAGGTCAGCTTGAGGCTGAATGAGATGTACCAAGATCTTATCCTCTTATTGAAAATGTAATTCAATGATCAGTACTTCCTTAATAACTCAAGTATTTGCTCCAATATAGTCAATGTCCAAATTACAAAGTCAGATCATGCTGATGAATGGAAATACTTTAACACCTTATTTAAGGAAAATATGATTCTGTGGACTAGTCCTTGAAGGGCTCAATCCTAGGTGTCATAAATGTATTTGCACTGAGTAATCTATTGTGCTTAAGTTTCTCCATATTCACATAAAAATATCACATGGATATGAAAATATTAACCTGTCTCTTTGGATTTTGGTGGGATGGGATTAGTAGCAATATTTAATTTTTCAATTTATGGGGTACCCAGGGAGCAGCATCACTGAGCTTTCTATCAAGAGCATAGGAGCAATGGATATAAGAATAAAGGAAATGCTGGGACCAATCACCAGAGATGACTTATGCCAGTTCTCTTCTATACCCAGTTTAGAATAAATAAGTTAGATCTTATCTTATAGTGTTATTTCAAAGATAAAATAAGATGTTTGCAAAGAATTATGATGATGATAATAGCAGCAGCAACAACAACAATAATAACAATAATTCTGGATCTATGATTTCATTTATAATGGGAAACCTCCTTCCACTTATATAGATTACTTACCTGAAACTGTTTTGTAGAGCTTCCTACTAATTAAATAGGTTTCTCAGTGTCACAGGGTATGTATCAGAGACCTGGTTTAGAATGAGCAGAGCTCCAGTGGGATTAGTGATGGTGTGCAGTCATCAAATTGGTTAACATTTGGTGAGGTATGTGGGAAAGAATGGTCATGCAAGTGTAGAAGGAGAAGCATAACAATTCAGCTATAGTAGTGGTCTGGAGCTCTCTCATGTTTCCCTCTGTGTCTTGTGTGTGACACCCAGCTGCCAACCCCATGTGGTGAGGCAGGGAATATCTTCTATGGCTTGTCTGTGTTCACTAGGTATCTGTGTGTGTGTGTGTGTGTGTGTGTGTGTGTATTGGCCTCAGGGTGTCCAGACCCTGAACAAAGGATATTTCAAAAAGGGAATCTGAGCAGGGATTACATTATTCATAGATTCAGCCTAAAAGTTGTATGCATGACCCATGGCAACCAAATACAGTCTCCTATTCCTACAGGCAGGTTGCTCTGGGGTTACCACACAGAGAGCAGCTCCCCACTCATGTATTTTCTGCATGGCTTAACTTCATGTGGCTAGATGATTATAAGCCATGTGCATCCCTTCAAAGTTGTTCCATATCAGCTTCATGGCCACACAGCAAAGTGATGGTACCTGTGGCTCAGGTCACCAGTTGTAGCTTAAGTGATTCTTCCTTTATTCTGACTCTAGGATAAGTTCAAAGAGCTCACTCAGGAGAGATAATCAATTAATCTCTCAATCAATAAACATTTTCAACTTTTTTCAAATAATAAACCTCTATTTTCTTAAACTTCTTAATTCCATGTGCCCCCCATTAAAAGCTCTTATTACAAATATATATGTGTATATATATATATATATATATATATATATATATATATATATAAAATTAAACAACACTATTTCCTACTTGGACCATATACAAAAATAAATCTCATTCTGCATCCTGATTCCAACATCTCTCTGGCAGAAGAGGGTTAGAACACTTTATTGTTGGTCCTTTGGAATCTTTGTTGGTCATTGCGTTGATCAACATTCTTAAGTATTTCAAAATTGTTTGGTTTTTTTTACAGTGCTTTTATTACTGTAGAAATTGTTCTCATGTTTCTGCCCATTTCACTCTGAATCAGTTCATATTAGTCTTTTCAGATTTCTCTAAAACCATCCCTTTCATAATTTCTTATGGCACAATAGTATCCCATTACATTTATATACCATAATTCATTCAGCCATTCCCCATTTGAATAGTGGCAAAGAATTAGAAACTTAAGAGGTGTCCACCAACAAGCACTGATTAAGTCTTTTAAGTGCTCATCACTCAGTACACAAAGACAAAAAGGAACCATCTCTAACATCTTGGAGCTTACTTTATGTTGGAGTAGGAGGGGAAGGTGGGGAAGAGAATGTGGGATGAGATATTGGGTGTGTATGGGAGACTTCTGATTGATACTTCTGAAATCTGCACAACTTTAAATAGAAAATGAATTGGATCAAACGGTTACTGCCTTTTTGGCAAAGGCAAAGTGGGAAATGAATTCTTGTTATCAGGAGTTGTAATATTAATAACAATGGTGGTCAAATATAAACAAAACAAGTTCTGTCTTTAAAACATAGGAGAAAAACAACTGGTCCAGAAAGACATTATCAGTTGAACATTCTATATTTGCTTGATTTACCACCTTCAAGCCATTCAAACAGCTTTGCACAATAAACCAAACTGCTCTGAATGTTCTGATGGTGCACTGAAGCCTCTTTTATATACTTGTTTCCAGTGTGTAGAATATTCTAGTTGTGCAAATAAGAAATCCAAATAGACCCCATTTATTTTACTGATATTTGAATGCAATTTCCCCCCTTTCCCCTAACGAATGCATCTGTTGGGGATGATAAATCACCCATTAGAAAGTGCTCAAGAGTTTTTTCAGTGGCTCTGTTTTGAATTTTCAGCTCTTAATGTAGTGTTGTAGCCACTCAGTTTGAGCTGGCAGTCTCAGAGCTCAGACCCAATGCTGGCTTTGTGCAGGGCTCCCTCAATCAGCCAGCCACAAGTGGTTCTATTTATTAAATAAATGACCTAATAGTTTGCATCAAGGTCTATTTGTCTTTTTTTTTTTTTTGCAGTGACCTGATGGAGAGTTAATCAGTTTCTTAGTGTTAATTAGATGTCAGTCTTAGTACCCTGCTCATACAGAGAGATAATGACACTGGTAGGCAGCACATGCCACCATGGCCCTGTTTCTTCAAATGTGCCCAGCATTGTCATGGGCAGGTCTGAATACTCTCGAGTTGAGAGTGGATGGTGCATTCTTCACTTATTTTCAGACCCACAAGGGATCCTGTTCAATGTACTGAGTGGAGATACAGACACATACACACACACACACACACACACACACACACAGGAGGAATGAGTCACACAATTTTCTATCATATTACTAATGGAAATTAGATCTCTAAATTTTCCTATAGCATTAGTTCATAGTATGATCTGAAAGGATGAAAAAATGCATGAAAGAACTCCAACAATGAAGAGTACACAACAGTCCTCAGTTTGGTGAGCTATCAAGCTACCTTTTTGGAAATTAACATGCATCTTTATCCTAAGTAAATACTCTCTCCATTTCGATGGACTGTCAGAATCAGTATCTAGGGCTTCATATCAATGCTGGCTCTGCTTCCTGGACTAGGGAACATTATTTGACAGTGATGTCCAATTGCATTGGGTCCTCTTGTAGGAAACTCAGTAATGATATTAAGTTGTTTTGACATGCAGCTTTGCATTTCTTAAATGTTTATTCCACATTATCACTTAGCATGCTGACCTACTAAAGAAATAATCTCCATGACACTAACTTGCATGAAAACAAGGGGAAAAAATAAAACCCTTTTCCTGTGTCCAACGCTTTAAAAAGGTCATTGAAATTCAGTATGCTTGAGGAAACAGAAATAGAAAGTTCAATGATGCACAAAGAACACATGACCCATATTTTTTTCAACCTCTGAAACGTACAGTCTTAGAGAGTTTCCTGAGTGAATTATGAGGTTAGATGAAAGACTTGAACACAGGTCTTTCTGTCTTCAAGGCCAGCTCTCTATTCACTATGCCAATGTCCATGTCAATAATACATCATAATAATAGCCATCACATGGATCATGTTTTAAAGTTTGCAAAGTGCTTTCTACACATTATCTCATAGGATCTTTACAACTCTGTGAGGTAAGGTGCTATTTTTATCCCCAATTTACAGATGGAGAAACTGAAGCTAAGAGAGGTTAAATGACTTGCTCCAGGATCATAAAATGAATAAGTTTCTGAGGAAGGATTTGAATTCAGGTCTCCATGTATATCACTCTATCCACATGCCACCTAGTTTCCTCAGCAAAGAATCTTTTGATCTGTAATCAGACATATCAACATTTCATCACTGGTTCTATACTTGAATATCTGGTAGCTTTGTGTAATTTTGGCCAAGCAACTGAGAAGGAATCACTCGTGGATGGAGGGAGAAGAGCCTTGGCCTTGCCCTAGGTTTCAGTCTCTTTCTACCTCCAACCCTTTGACCAGAAAAGGACCTCATGAATTTTGGAGGGCTGGAGGAAATTGGCATCATAGCAGCATCCTTGAAATAGCAGGAGTGGGTGGCAGTGTGCATGGGGAGCTGATGATAAACTACAGAGATTGAGGAAAGGTAGCTTCAAGACTCTACAAGGAGACCAACAGAAAAGCTAGACCACACCTAAGGGAACATCATGAATGCTCCACAAAGGGGCAAAAAAGAAAGTCTACCAGCAATCAAGAACTAAGAGCCATCCTTTTTACCATCCATGCATGTTCTCACTTTGAGCCCATTTTCTCTTTGACTCTGTCTTTTCTGGTGGCACAGTGTGTTAGACTTTTGGGGGAAGATGTCTTGTTCTAAGACTTTTTTTGGAGATGTCTTATACCAACTATTCCTTCTGTACCACCAGAGTAAATATCCCTTTCTAAAAGCTAATCAAGTTTGCCTAATTGACATCTATCAAATGATAATCATGAAGGGAATTCTATATTGGAGCTCATGACCTACAACATTAGAAGGCTACTGCTCACAACTTCAAGATCCCTCTGGGGCACCAGCCTGCTGGTTTGGAAGTGGGCTGGAAGAATATCTTGAGAGGATTGTTACATGTTACAGCATGTTGAGGCCCTAACTAGTCATAGAATTTTCAAGTTGGAAGAGACTTTTTTTTTTTGGGTTTTTTTTTTTTTTTGCAGGGCAATGGGGGTTAAGTGACTTGCCCAGGGTCACACAGCTAGTAAGTGTCAAGTGTCTGAGGCCAGATCTGAACTCAGGGACTCCTGAATCCAGGGCTGGTGCTTTATCCACTGCGCCACCTAGCCACCCCCGGAAGAGACTTTTTGATAATAATATTTAAGGTTACTCCTCCTCACATAGCCTACCTTTCAGCCAAACCAAATCCACCCCCCACCTCCTTACTTTTGCATAAGTTGTCTCCCATTCCTGAAACACTTCTCTTCCTTACATTGTGGCAAGAGAGCCCATTTTCTTATGATTTTGAATATAAATAAGTAAAAAGCTCTATTTATATCTAGGTGGACAGAAGCATCAGTTGACACTTACAGATATGCATCTCAATGGGACAAGTGGATTTCTCTATAGGAGCCATTTTCCACAGGTGTTTTTAGAATGTAGCAAATACAAAGTCATGACTGACTTTGGGGGCTGATTTTTATGTTTCAGGGAAGGAAAATGGACTTTCTAATCTAGTCTGTTGTTGACTTCAGGGGTCTGAGACAGTGTTAGCTGTTTCTCTCTTGGTTGGCTTTGTCCCGGAACTAGAGCAAAGGAAGGCAAAACTTAGAGTCAGACGTCATTGCCTATTTGTACTTGAGGGGCAGCCAGGTGGAACATGGGCTGGAGTGACTGACATGGAGGCAGTAAGACTCATCTTCCTGAGTTCAAATTTGGCCTCCGACACTTACTAGCCATGTGACTCTGGGCTTAACCAGACACTTAACCCTGTTTGCCTCAGTTTCCTTTTCTGTCAAATGAGCTGGAGAAGGAAATGGCAAACCACTCCAGTATTTTTTCCAAGAAAACCCCAAATGGGGTCATGAAGAATTGGCTACGACTGAACAACAAAAAATTATATTTGAAATGGAGGCTTATTCTAAAATGATGCAACTCCTGTCAAGAAAGGAAATTACAATGACCCTTCTCTCTGCCACTTAATTCTTCTATATCTTTTTGAATCCCTCATTCCTTTCAAGACTCAGTTCAAGTGTCATTTCAGACACAAGATGCTTCACTCTCTGTTCAGTTGCTAGCACTCTCTTCATCTTCCCCAAATTACTTAGTATATATCCTGTACTTAATGAGCCCTATACATGTTGCTCACCACCAGAAGAATGTAAGCTTCTTTAGGGAGTGAACTGTTTCTGTTTCTTCTTAGGAATCCATAGTGAATGATTAACAAATGCTTATCTGATTAAATTGAATCAAATACAGTCTGATACTCTCACTTTACAAATGAGGGAACAGACCCAGAGAGGTTATGGTTTGCCCACGGCAATGTCAGAGTCAGGATTCTAATCCATGGCACCTAACTTCCGGGCCAGGATGTGTTCATTGGCAAACCATGCTCCTTTAGAGAAACCTCCCTTCCATAGCTAGGAATGCCCACTCTGTGTCTAAGGGAGAGAGGGATGTCCACTCTTTGTCTGAGGTAGATAGGAATGTCTTATACTCTCCCCTTTCATGCCTTTCTCCACCCACAATTATAAATGCTATCGGATGGACAAAGTGGAAGACACTTCTATATTCCTTATTTTGACCAGACCTCCAAATGAGTCTGCCCAGGAGGGAAATAAAACAAACAAAGAAGGGCAGCTAGGTGGCGCAGTGGATAGAGCACCGGCCCTGGAGTCAGGAGTACCTGAGTTCAAATCCGGCCTCAGACACTTAACACTTACTAGCTGTGTAACCCTGGGCAAGTCACTTAACCCCAATTGCCTCACTAAAAAAAAAAGGAAAAAAAAAACCAAAGAAATTCAAAACCAAACACTGTATTGATATCTTTTCTGAATATGTTCTTTCCTTTTTTCTACCCAGAAAGTCAACCTTTGAAACAATGGATAAAAAAGAAAGTGAAAATAAAAGGAAGTAGTTCCTGGCATGTAGTAGATGTTTAATAAATATTGATTGCTTGAAGTTCAGGAAAACAAAACAGTATACCAATTGAGTCTGACAACGGTCTACAGAACAGTCCACACCCAGACATAGCCTAAACCTCTGCAAATCAACCACTCTCAACCAATAAATCAAAAGATTCATTAAGCACTTCCTATGTGATAGACTCTGGTAGGTGCTGGAATATAAATACAAAGAATGAGATGATCTCTTCTTTCAAGAAGGAGATAGGGCAACTAGGTGGCACAGTGGACAGAGCACTGGCCCTGAAGTTGGGAGGACCTGAGTTCAAATCTCACCTCAGATGCTTAATAATTGTGTGACTCTGGAGGGTAGGGAGGAAATGCCAAGAGAGATAGAGGAGGGATGAGAAGATTTCAAATAACCATTGTGCTGACAGTGCAGGCAGTGTAAAAGGAAACATTACTGCATATGTTCTTCTGTTAATATTATATTATTTGCACTAAGCATCTTGTCTACATCTTCCTCTTGGTAGGAGTGATTTCTTAAGATCCCACCCCTTTCAGGACAGGTTAGTTTTTCCTTAAAAGGTATTAAAACTGGGACAGCTAGGTGGCGCAGTGGATAGAGCACCAGTCCTGGATTCAGGAGGACCTGAGTTCAAATCCAGCTTCAGACCTTTGACACTTAACTGGCTGTGTTACTCTGGGCAAGTCACTTAACCCCAATTGCCTCACCAAAAAAATTAAACAAACAAACAAATAGATAGATAAATAAATAAATAGTATTAAAACTGTCCTCAAGACTTAATTAGCTCAGAAATATAAAGACTTGGGATGTTGACAATACCTTCCTAGTGGCCTAAATTCAAAACCAAATTACTGGGTTCCTCTCTCAGGCTTTTGAATACAGACTATCATGGGCAACACAGAGGCAGGGAAACTACATGTACGCTATCAATGCTATATCTTCACTGAATATCCTTTCCCTGCTTAAAGTGCCTTCCTCAGCTATGGCTAAATAAACATCCTTTGTCAAGTAAAAAAAAAAAATAATAATTGTGTGACTCTGGGCAAGTCACTTAATTGCCTTAAACATCCAGGGCCATGTGCAGTCATCCTGATATATATATATATATATGTGTGTGTGTGTATGTATGTATATATGTGTGTGTATGTATGTATGTATGTATATGTATGTATATATGCACATATATGTGTATGTATATATGTATATATACATATATATGTATATTGTATGTGTATATATACACACAATACACACACATATCTATATGTATATATATCTTGCAATTGGAGAGAGTGATGCTAGAGACTTTGCACAGTCCTCCCTCACTTAAATCGAGTTCTGTGCAAGTCTTGATATCACCCCAATGTTATGGTACTCTTGGAGAATGAAGGACAAATAACAACAACAAAGTATCCAGCCAATTGTGTTTGTGTGTATGGGTGTGGTTAGATAGACATAGATCTTTATATATCTATATATATACCCACTTACAGATGGATAGATAGGATAGGTACACAATATATTTTTAGGTTTAATCTGTGTTATTCACATCTCTCTCACTTTCCTAAATCTAGATAATTAACAAAACAATAAATCAAGCCTGAATTTGTAGCATTTGCTGATTTCCGGGGAGTGAATGCTCACACTGAAAATGTAATAGTTGGCTTTTGTGATCCGGTTCAAGTTGACTCTAGTATACCTTTGTACCTGACTCTCAAGGATCTGATTTCAGGTCTAGAGATTTAGACTCAGTAGCTGAAATCCTACGTAGATGTTAACATTGGAGAGAACGCCAGTTTTGGAGCCAGAAAACCTGTGTTTCAAACCTCTACTTTGCTACTACTATGTCACTACCTGTTTGTGATTTTGAATAAGTCACCTTTGGGTTTTTGTTTCCTCATATATAAATTGAGTTCATTGGATTCCATGGCTTCTAAGGTTCCATCTAGCTCTATACCTATAATCCTACGACTGGAGCTTTGCCATTTAGTAGCTATGTGACCTTGGAGAAATCACTGAATCTCCCTGGGCCTCAGTTTCTTGGCTTGTAAAACAAATGAATTGTACAGATTCCTTCCTGCACTAAACCCACAAGCCTGTAATCTCTAAAATTCTTTTGTCCTATTAATCCGGGATCCTGCTATTTCTCATGTGAAATACTTCATGTGATCTCATTTATCAGTGTATATGTGAGGGGGTAGCAAGATAGGTACCATCTTGGAAAATGGAGGAAAGTGAGGATTAGGATTGTTTAGTTACTTGCTTCCCCTTTCTAGGTCATTCACAAACCAAGACTCTTACCTGGATCTCTCAAATTTCAGTTTGGGGAAGGGAAGGAGTCTCTTCAACAAACCAGGCAGTTTTTTTTTGGGGGGGCAATGAGGGTTAAGTGACTCACCCAAGGTCATACAGCTAGTAAGCGTCAAGTGTCTGAGTCTGGATTTGAACTCAGGTCCTCCTGAATCCAGGGCTGGTGCTTTATCCACTGCACCCCAAACCAGGAAGTTTTGAGAAGGTTTATTTACACATGTTCTAAGCATTCTCATGCCCTGCTTTTCACTTTCATTCCAGATAATTCCTTATACATACCCATTGAGACTTGTAGCTTTGTTTTGATTTAATGTTGAAATGTACAAAAACTCTGGCAGTGGGATTTACTAGCATCAGGCCCCCCTCATTGCTAGATTTGTTGTGGCTGATATTTTTTTTTAAATCTCCTGGATGTGGTGAGAGTTTCTGCTACTTGATTTCACTTAGGGGAACTTCAGGTGCCCGTCCTGTGCAGGGTGCCCATTGCTAAAGGAATGTCCCACTCCTGCAATCTCATGATGAGCTTACCTTTGATGAATGCCTGTTATGTGCAAAGAACTGTGCTCAGTGTTGTGGCTAGATATAGGTATGAGATTATGACCTTCCTTCAGAAAGTTTAGAGTCTAGTTGGGAAAAAATAGTCTAACAAAAATACAAGCAATGGTACACATGACGAAGGAATGGAGAAGGGCAACTACGTTGTGCAGTAGATAGAGTGCTGGGCCTAGAGACAGGAAGACCTGAGGTCAAATCAACTACAGATACCTCCTAGCTGCGGAATCCTGGATAAGTCACTTGACCTTTGTCTGTCTCAGTTTCTTCAACTATAAAATGGGGATAATAGCACCTACCTCCCAAGGTTGTTGTGAGGGTCAAATGAGATAATATTTGTAAGGCACAGTACTTGTCCCAAAGCAAGTGATTAATAAACACTTGTTTCCTTCTTTACTTCCTAACAGCTAGAGGAGGTCAGAAATTCTCGCATCAGAATGGCATAGTGAAAAGAGTACTGGCTCTGGACTCAGAGGATGTGGGTTCAAATTTTGATCCTTCTACTTATTGTGTGACCTTGGGCAAGTCACTTAACCTTCCTTGTTGTTGGTTTCTTCATTTGTAAAGTAAAGGGGTTCAATTTGTAAAATGAGGTTCCCCAAACTACATTTCTTCTTGTATTCAGTCCCCCCATAAACCTGTTATCATTCCCAAATGGCTAGAGAAAATCCTATGCTTTTCTTGGCACTTTTTTGACCACGCATAAGATGATGAGCATTATCCCAGATGTGCCAGGACTGCTCTGGAGGTGAGTCCCATGAGGCAGCCCTCTGGGTAAAATCTATTATGTTTTACTCTACTAGATAGTGTTGCAATCTCAAGGTTAGGAACAAGATATTCTCAATGTTTTGGGTGGATTTTCTTGTGCTTTTGTCACTAATCATATGCCAGACAAAATTAGGAAGTGTTAATTAAGTAATGGTTCTCATTTGGGCTAGCTACTGTAAAGACCTTCTTATGAGGAGTACTATAAAGCAAGAGAATGGTTTACTCAGGAATGTCCTTCCCTGAAAACATCTTACAATAGGCTAGATGCCCATCTGTCTGGGCTGCAGGCCTGCCTGAAAATGGAAAGATGGACTAGGTAACCTATGAAGTTCTCTTCTAGCTTAACTCAATCATTTCAGTGACAAATCCTCTCATCACAGACTTTGCTCAACCCACAGGAAGACAAATCAAAACAATTGATTTTCATGACTGTTTTTACTTAGCTCTAAAGTGAGTCAATATCATTTAGATGGGGGTGGCAGAGGCAAGCAGTGGGTTGTACTATAAGGCAGCTGAATGTAGGCAGCCTTTAATGTGGATAAAGGACATCCCATAGTAGAGAGCGGGAAAATAACTAAGAAGAGTGACCTGGCATGTTGTCACAAATGTGGATGGCATGATGGCTAAAGTGTATGCATCAGTTAATGTCTATCAAGTGCCAGAAAATTAGTAAATTAATTATACTAACAATCATGTTCCCAATCAAAAGGCTTATTTTCCTTAGGCCTATTTTTAGAAGTTGTATTAGGGAAAAGAGGAAGGGGTAATTAAAGAAGGAATAGGATTGCTGCTCAGACTGTATGGGAAAATGTTCATGAACAAGGGTGGTGAGGTAGAGCTACCGAATTTTCATTTTGCTTATGTTTTCTCTGCCAAGAAAAGTTTTTAACTGGAAAAATGAATCAAAATGGCTGATAAGGAGCTGGCAGTCAAACATTTAGTGAGATTGGAAGGGAGCCCCTCAGTTCTCCTGAGGAATTCAAGTACAAGACCCAGAGCTATGTCTCAGGGTAATGACAGGATTAATTGATGTGATTGCTGACCTGGTCTCAGTGATCTCTGAAGAATTCTAGAGAATGAAAGAGCTATAATAGTATTGGAGGACTTTTTTTTCTCCTCAAAGGGAAAAGAATAGCTTCCATAAGACAATAATCTAGTGAATTCAACTTTGATCCATGGTAAAATTCTAGAATGTGACTTCATAGCCTGCTGAGCTTTTTAGATCCAGACTCTCTCATCCAACATTCTTGCCTGGCTATCCATTCTAGCTTTGTGTGATAAGTGAATTTGAGGATCATGCCCTTTGTGCCTTTCATCAAGTCACTGACTAACAAAGATAGCATAGGGTTAAATACAGATCCCTGGAGTATGTTGCTAGAGCCTTTTTTTCCCCAGGGCAATGAGGATTAAGTGACTTTCCCAGAGTCCCACAGCTAGTAAGTGTCAAGTGTCTGAGTCTGGATTTGAACTCAGGTCCTCCTGAATCCAGGGCCTGTGTTTTATCCACTGCACCACCTAGCTGCCCACAGAACGTATTCTAAAAGGGATGGTTAGTGAAATGAAAGCATGACCCAAAAAGAGCCATCTTGGCTTCACCAAGAATAGGTGCCAAAGTAGAATAAGCTATTTCCCCCCCCCCCTTTTTTTTTTTGGTGAGGCATTTGAGGTTAAGTGACTTGCCCAGGGTCACATAGCTAGTAAGTATGTAAAGTGAGGCTGGATTTGAACTCGGGTCCTCCTGAATCCAGGACTGCTGTTCAATCCACTGTGCCACCTACCTGCCCCCTAGAATGAGCTATTTTGACAGTGTTTTCTCCATCACTTTCATTTTCAAGCAAAGGCTGAGTGAGCCTGTGCCACAAAGGATTCTTGTTCAGTTTTGGGTTGGAGGAGATGAACTTGGAGGTCCCTTCACATTTTGAAATGCAGTGATTCCATTTGCTGGGGAGGGAGAGAACATGTGGAAATATAGTCCCTGAGGAGTTGTTAAAGAATGGGAACTAGTCTGTTGCTGCTAACGAGAAGGATGCACACATCTTCTCTGATACAGGAGGCCAAAAGGAAAGGACAGAGGGAAGGATGAAGACCTACGAGGGAGTTCACTACAGATGGTCTCAATCTTTCTAGGAAAACAGGAAATGAAGAGATGAAGTCATGTACTAAAAGACAGGGTATAAATTTGGAGGCTTGAGGAGACAAAGGAATGTCTGAGGGGAAAAAATCCTTATAAAGAGGGATGAATGCAAGGATTGAAGTACAGTAGCTAGGGCTCAATTGAAAGTATGTACTTCATCAATTTTTAGGGCTTTGGGTCTACCCTGGTTTAAATCTTCCTTTTGAAGTATTCTGCAAGCCCAGAGTGGGATCTGAGAAAAGGGATCTTCTAAGGAGGGCAGTGCAGGGCTGGGGATTTCTAACCCCCAAACCAAACCTGATTTTCCTGGATTCAAATGCAGTAGTTTTATAGAAAACTTTTCTGGTTTCTTTAATTACCTAAATATACAGCATGATCATGTACATCACCTTAATCATTGTTAATGGTATAATAATCATAGCCATTGTTATTGCCATTGACATGATATTTTTTTTGTTGGCTCCAGACCTGTAATTTTATCAGCATATCATCATTGTCATCATCATCATGGTATTTGTATAGCATTTTAAGGGCTGCAAAGAATTCTACCTAGAATTTATATGGTACTTTAAGGTTTACAAAGTGCTTTTCATATGCTATCTTCTTTGATCCTTATAATAAGCTCAAGATAAGTATTATTATTTTCCCCACTTTACAAATGTGAAAAGGGGTTTTGAGAGATCAAGCAATTGGGGCAAGGTCACATTGTTTGAGATAATATTTGAACTTAAGTTTGCATTACTCCAAATCCAAAATTCTATTCATGGAGCCGCTTTGCTGTCATCCAGTATCTCATCTGATCCTTATAATGACTCTGAATAGGACTCTAGGTGTTATTATTCTGATTTTCACAGATGAGGAAAGCGAGGCAAACAAGGTAAGTGACTTACTCAGGGTCATAAAGCTAATAAATTCCCGAGTTGTGGTCTTCCTGATTCCAAGACCAACTGTCTATCCACTATGGTGGGTTGCTTCTTCCAGCAAGACTACATGGAGAATATGTCTAATTAAATATTTATATGAGGAAAATTTTGACACTTTACTAGCTGTGTGACCCTGGGCAAGTCACTTAACCCCAATTGCCTCACCAAAAAAAAACCACAACGACAATATGAGGAAAATTCTAAAGTTATTAGTCAGTTTATTGCACAGAGGGCAGCCAGGTGGTGTAGTGGATAGAGTGCTAGGCCTCTAGCCAAAAAGACATGAGTTCAAATCTGTCCTCAGGCACTTATTAGCTGTGAGACTCTTGGTGAATCACTTAACCCTGTTTGACTCAGTTTCTTCATCTGTAAAGGGAGCTGGCAATGGAAAAAAAACAACACCACTCTTGTATCTTTGCCAAGAAAACCCCAAATGGGATCATGAAGAGTAGGACATGACTGAAATGGCCTAAGACAAAATATTGCACAGAAACTTATTATCAATTAGTGAGCTATTGATTTCGTCTATTTTATTAGAAACGTAAATAATACCCAAATTGACATTTCAGTCACATGTCAAATCAGGACATCAAGGTGATGGTAGGGATGCTGGGGAGGAGGGATGAAGGCATCGGATTCCTGTTTTGATGTTTGTGTGTGTGTGTGTGTGTGTGTGTGTGTGTGTGTGCTTTTTCCTGCTTCTCTGTCCTAACCTCTCATTTCCAGTAGACACCCCACCTCACTCATCACTCACTATCAGTGTCAGAGATTCTATCAGCAGCCGCCACAGCGAGTGCAGGAAGAGTATCCCAGTTTACCTAAAAGAACATCAATCATTCTCCATTCGCAGGGCTCCAACTTGCTCATCAGTTAGCAGCAACACTTCCCGCAGTCTAGAAAATTATTTCTGAATAAACACAGGGCTGAGGACAGCTTAAGTGATTGACGGCTTAGAACTCCTTGGGTGCTTCACCGCTATTGAAAGCAGTGCGCATGCAGATGTCGCCTCATTACCAATGTTTGTATGTCACTTAGAGGAGCTTCCACTGGGAAAGAAGCGGCATGGGTTAGATTATCGAGCACTTAAAGGTGATTCTGTCCCTGCAACAACTATTTGAGGAAGTCTTGAACCTGAGGTGAGGTTGGAGCGGGGAAGGGAATAGCAAGATCTACAGGCTTGGCTCTCAGTCAAATCAAGAAGCAGGAAAAAAAAAAAGTTTTTCTTGCGACCTTGGCTTCTTCTTCGACTCCTCATTCTCACTTGGCTCACAGATCCTGGCCGTTGTCAAGTCCTATTAGTCTTACCTCCACACGATCTCTCCTTTAAACTCCCTGTCCCTACTTTCTCTCCACTCTTACAGAACTGCAATGGTAGTTCCAATGGCTTGTACCACTGCAAGAGCCTGCTGCTTCGATCGTTTCCCTGCTCCACTCCATCCTCCACCCAGCTGCAGGAAGCACAGATCCGACCATGTCGCCTTGATGCTCAATAAGCTCCATTGGTCTCCTAGTTATTACCTCCAGGATCAAATTTTAAAAATCCTGTGGCAGCTGAAAATCTTCCCGTCCCTTTCTAGCTCTTCCTACCTTTTCAGTCTTACACATGAATTTCCTCCACATACTCCATGATTCAGCAACACTGGCTTTTTTGCTTTGCCTGTAACATGACATTCCTCTCCACTTGATGCCTTTTCTCTGGCCTTCTCCCAGGTCTGGAAGGCATCCCCTCCTGTCTCTACCTCCTGGCTCCCCTTGTTTTCTTCAAAATGGCTCAAATCCCATTTTCTGCAAGAGGCCTTTCCAATCACCCTTATTATTTTCCTCCTGCTTGGCCTGGCCTGCCCTATCTTTCATCTGAGATTATGGATCTCACATAGATAATTTTTTGCAGGTTTTCTCCCCATTAGAATGAGATCCCCTAGAGGTCAGGGACAGTGGTTTAGCTTTTCTTTGCATCTCCAGAGTTAAAGTTACATAATCAGCTTTAAGAACTGGCTCTTGGGGGCAGCTAGGTGGCAAAGTGGATAGAGCACCGGCCCTGGAATCAGGAGGACCTGAGTTCAAATCCGGTTTCAGACAGTTAACACTTACTAGCTGTGTGACCCTGGGCAAGTCACTTAATCCTAATTGCCTCACAAAAAAAAGAACTGGCTGTTGAATTTGTGGCACTGATAATAAGTGATTATAAAGTTTATAAAGGACTTTCCAGAAACAATTCCACTTGTTTCTCACTAGAACCCTGGGAGGTGAATGGTTTAGGTATACAGATGAAAAAACTGAGGCTCAGATAGGGTGGTATCATAAGTATAGATCTGGATAGGGTTTGGAGTCAGGAAGCCCTGACCTTGGGCAAGTTGCTTAAGAAAAATTCTGTTTGCCTCAGTTTCCTCATATGTCAAATGAGGGTAACAATAACATCCACTTCTCAGGGTGGTTGTGAACATCAAATAAGATAATAAATGAAAAGGGCTTAGCATTGTGCATGGAACATAGTAAGCACTATGTCTTCCTGACTCCCGGTCCAGAAATCTATCCACTGTGCCACCTAGCTACCCAAGTACTATACAACAGTTAACTATTACTATTTTTCACTAAACCACATTGCCTCTCACATAGCAAATAGGTATGGTGATAAGTAACTAGAATGTAAACTAACTTTTACTCTAAGGCACTGTTATGGGAAAGGAGGTTGTTGCTCCGTCCCAAGATATTATACTTCTTCCCTGAAGCAATCATTGCCCCCATGTCTTGCCTTGTAAGTCTCTGAAGGTCTGTACCATTGAATGGCATGGCCACCTTTACTAGGGGCCTGTTACCATGATGCCTCTCTTTCAAGCTCACCTTACTCCCCAAACGCCATGGGGATTAGATACAAGGCATTTCCTTTCCCCTTTCCTCTGCACTGACTATTTTTTATGCTACAAGCCATCAGCCCTATCCTCTTTGAATGAATTGTTTTAGACTGAGACTGGAAAAACAAATTTAGTTCTGATTGTACATTTATCAGGAACCAGGTTGGGATCCATTGCCTCCTTCCCTTGACCCTACAGTATGAAGTCACTTTGGGCTTCCATTCATTTGGCCTTAACTCTTTGGTGACCTTTTCAGTTTTATAGCTCCTGTCAACACATTTCTTTTGATGAAATACCTCTGTTAAAAGGGGCAGCTAGGTGGAGCAGTGGATAGAGCACCAACCCTGGAGTCAGGAGGACCTGAGTTCAAATCTGGCCTTAGACACTTGACACTTACTAGCTGTGTGACCCTGGGCAAGTCACTTAACCCCAATTGCCTCACACACAAAAAAAG